>NC_077242.1:62162596-62462596 GCF_947179165.1 Solanum dulcamara
ATTCTTATGTTATCATGAAAAGAACAAGGATTTTAAATATTTCACATCAGAAAAGATGTCAATAATGTAACAACAACATGAATTCTTGATGGCAAATGCACACAAAGCATTATTAAGATACACATCAAATCAAATCAAGATACAAGAAATAGAGGCATCATCTTGATGTAAAATATAAATAGGCTTAAAGCACTGTGGGAAAAAGTCAATCATCTTTTTATAGGGAATTTTCGGATGACAAGAGGGGTTACTCGGATGGGTCTCTACACAATTTAAGGAAAAGAACATAGAAAAAGTATGACAAAGTATTTAAACAGAAATTCAAAAATCCATCCTTAGCCATCATTTGGTCGTTTCTTTTTCACATAACAACCCCATCTCTTTTTCACACAATAATCCATCTTTTGATATATATATTGTTTTCTTTCTCAGTTCCCACGGATTTGGCAATTTTCTCCAAGCAATCCAAATGTTTGACCGATTTGTCCAGAGAGAGAACTTAACTTCTCTATCTGGCTTCATTTTCATAATCAAAAGTATGGTAGCTATGTCTTCGATTCCCATTACCTGAACCGTGAATCCAACTTTCTTAGAAATGGTTTCATCAACTATGACAAAGTCTCCATCTTCCAAGACGATACCTTAAAAAATATTGTCTTATTTACATGAGTAACTTAATTAAGGATTTCTTCCTTCTCAACAATTAGATTATTATTAATATTGATATATTCTTCATTTGTTTATTCCAGTTATTTTTTCAGGTCATGAATTTTACTTTTTCTCCTTCAACTTTCTTTTTTCTTCATCACTTAAATAATCATTTCCCTTCAGTTTGAGGAACTTGTATTTATGTTGCAAAAACCTCATCTCAATGTTTTGGACATCCAGCTTCATAAGTAAATATATAAAAATGTTACCTAAAATCGTATTTTTTTTAAAAAATTAAGATATATAGATGTAAAGAAAAAATTATGTGTGGAATTTGCAAAAATACATTAACAATATTTCTCTTATTATAATAATATAATGCACTTAAAAATATATCATGTAATTAGTTAAAAAAAGGATTATTAACTCAAAAGTATGAGAAGTTAGTTCATATAAGAAAAGGTTTGAGAAATAAAATTGTAGTCAAGCAAAACTACATTAATAGTATTACTTATCTTCTCAAACTAAAAGTTACAATGAAGAAGAAGTTTTTCTTAGGACTGAAATTTAGAATGAAGAAGTTTTTCTTGGGAATGAAATTTGAAATGAAGAGGTTTTCCTTGGGATCAATATTCATAGAATGAGATCTCTCCCCATATTTTAACCCTTCTTATACGTTTTGGTATAAAACTATATTGTGTACTTGGTTAAGAAAGGACTAACACCTCATTTGTTTCCATTAAGATGAGTATTAAGATGTGCATTAAGATCTAGATGTCTAGATCTAAATACATGACTGAATATTAAGATGTGGTCTCTAGATCTAAATACTGAATGATTAAGCCTGTTTGTTTTCAATATATGAATATGCATATGAGTCTATATTCAAATCTAAGAGATCACACTTTTAATAGTGTAATGACCCTAAAGGTCATTTTTGATAATTTTTATTAAAAAATAATTGTTTTACCCCTCTCGATAGTTTCCTCGAGTCACATTTGATTGATATCTAATGTCGGTTTTGTGGATTTTCTTAAAAAGTTGAGATTTTTGGTAAACTTTGAGTTTTAGAAGTTTAAATGACTTAAAAGTGGTATTTGAGGTCATTCGAAGTTTTAGGCCTCAGAATGAAATCCCTAGATTCCAATAGTTCTGAAATGTCGAAATTGGTCTAGGAGAGTGGATGGTATCATATTTGGGGTTATATCATGGTTTTGAGGTGTTGTGTTGGAAATATTTGAGCTTTTGGCCATAGGGTTGACTTTGGTCAACATTCGGGGATCAAATGCTTGAAATTGAGTTTCGATGACTTTATTGGATTTAGAGCGTAATTTTAGGTCTAAGGAGAGTTCCTGTGTATTTTTCTAAAGTTTCAGGGCATTTTGGTCTTTTGAGGCATAAAGTTGATCTAGTTGTGACTTTTTAGATTCCAGGTCAAGAAAACCTCGAAATTGAATTCTAGTAGTTTTGTTGAGTCTAGAACATAAAATTTAGTAAGGTTGCATATATGGTTTGTCTATACAGTGTTTCAATCAAATCCCGAAGATTATTCAGAAACTTTGAGACTTGGTGTATTTCTTTGGGTTGCTGATGTTTGGTGTGGCCACTTTAGCGGGAGGGTGTCGATTTAGCAAAGTCTGCTTAAGTGATGCACCCACCATTTTAGAGAACAAGTAACTTAAGTGGGCTTCTCTTAAGCGAACTCCTAGTGGGAAAAGTGATGGTTCGCAAAAGCGAACTCCTGGTCGATTAAGCGACGTCTAAGAGGGTTTAGACTAGGGTTTAAGCATTTTCATCTATTTTTGGAGTTATTGAGCATGATATAGGTGATGTGAAAGAGGGTTTTAGCATGGAAATGATTAGGTAAGCTCTTTTAACTCCAAATCTTCATTACTCATTGATTAATTCCGGATTTAAAGATGGAAATTGATGATTTTTATTGGTGAAATTTGGTTCTTTCAAGAACTTTGGAAAGTTTCTTTAAATGCCCATTTCGATTTGAGCTTGTTTTTCAAAATGATTTTCACCAATGAGTTCATAAAGGAATGAGGAACAATCCCATGTAAAAATCCCTGGATTTAAAACCCTATTTTTAAAATCAGAATTTGAGCCTTTTGACCCTTTTTCTCAAATTTTCTGTTCTTAGTGCCGTTGGACTTGGTTTCTGATCGTTAAACATTGTTTGACTAGATTTTGGCAATTCGGAGTATACTCGAAAGGAGAAAGCTCACGTGGATTGAGAGATCGCATATTGGTTAAGGAATGTGGACCCTTAAAACTATGTGAATCTATTAGAATACTGAATTAGCCTTTTTATATGTGTTGGGGAGTAATGGGGATGAGGTTACGGGTTGAATAGTTATATGAACTAATCTAAATTGATTGACGGGGGTTAATGAGAGATGATGTGTATTATTATAGACATTAGAACATGATACACCGTGATCTAGATATCTATGTGTATTTGATGAAATACTTGATAGTCTAATTATCATTGCGGATTGTTTGAATTGATTTATTCCTTATTAATTTTGTGAGAATGCTAATTGCATTGGTTCTGAAACACTATGATGAGAGGTACATGATTGTGAGGCCGAGGTCATTTTCAATGAGATATTATGATATCGAAGTCATTTTCAGTGAAAGACTATTAAACCGAGGTCATTTTAGATGAGGTTATATTGTTGAGGTCATTTCCGATGGGATTGTATTTTTGAGGTCATTTCCTGCAGGATTATATTACCGAGGTAATTTCTAGGGATATTGTGAGGCCAGGTTTATGTTTTGTTAGAGATGGTGCTGTCGAGGTCATTTCTAACGAGACTATGATGTTGAGGTCTTTGTTGGCTATTGTACAAATGCATGATCATTGAGTGTGCATGTACTTTTCTACATATTTGTGTTGTGATAGACATGATACTTATATAGGATTGTGACTTCTTGTGCACTATGACTTGTGATTCTCATATGCGATTTGAGCATTATTTGAACTATTTAGTGTTTCCACCTGAGCACACGCAAGTGTATGTGGTCTTACAAGTAATAAATTGGCTCCTTTCATAACCGAATTGTTGAACTCAAAGGAATTTAATCAGGCATGAGTAATATCTCCAATTGACTAATTTGTTCGCGTGTGTTGCAAAGAGGTTGATATCAATTATATTTTCTACTAAGTTATTGAAACTAAAGTTTAGAAATATTTCAAAAATTTAATGAGTTTTGATCAAATGAGTAAGTAATTCCAGTGTTGTAGCACTCGCAGATTTCAGGTCTAACACACTTTACTTTGGCATTTAATGGGTTTTTTAATTACTGATTTACAAGGTAAATTTTACATTCATGGTCTTCCGACCTCTAATTACCTACCTCTCTTGACAGCCTAACTAGATCGTTGAGCATAGATAGGCATGAACCACTACAGATGCATTAATCCTATCATCCTATTTATTAACCAAATATGGTGTGTAGGTATGTTTCACGGGCATCCAATACATGAATCATCCTAGGCAATTCTAGAAAAAACATACTCCTTATATTCTGGTGTTCGATCTTCTTTTTGTCTTCCGAGTTCTAAGTAGACAACTAATGTATTTTCATGGTGATCAATCATTAAAATAGTATAAATGAGAATACAAGAGAAATTTCATGAGAGATACCGTTTCAACAAAAGCAAACTATATTAAACCTTCATCTTATGGCTACAACCCTAGAACAAGGGATTTTAGCCACTCATAATGTTTAGAATAATCAAAAACATAATAAATAGCATAAAGAATCAACTTACAAATGAAAGAGAAGAAGAAATAAAACCCTAGGACAGTTCTCCTTTCGTCTTCCTTCATCAAAACCTTAATTAAAAACTAAATATTTTAAAATAAATATAAGTGGGCTATTTATTGCCTCAAAAACATGAAGTTTCAATCCTTGAAGCAGAGTCTGCATCACGGAGGTGTTTTTGCATAGTGCAATTTTTCGTTTTCTTCTTGGGTGGAATTTGTTCTATCCAAAACCAGGTCCGCGACATGGACCTGGCGCACACCACACCGTTATGTCAAATAAACTCCAAGTGTTGGAATTAATTTACTGAAGAGTAATGCGGATGCGAACACACTTTTATATGATGCATTTTCTTCACATTTATTTCCAACTTCTCCTTTAAGCTCCACTTTAAATCCGATCATCTTTTGAATGTCCATTCTTCCTCATTTAGTCCTAAAAGTATCTAATCATGATGGTTAGCTATATTGATACAAAAACACTCTAAAAATGAATTAGATTATAAGAATTTTCTCTCAAACTCTACTACGAACATGAATTATTTTGGCTGTTGTATGCATAAATGCACCCAAGATCACCACCCCACACTTATAATTATTTTTGTCCTCGAACAAAATCTCAATCCTAAGTACACAAGAATACATATCATGCATGTAAACCAATCCTACCAAACCATAGTAATCTCACAAATAGTTTTTTCTTTCATAGCATGTGTACTTCATTCAAACAACTGACTGACACAAAACAACCTAACCTCAAGAGTTGACTCTGACATGCAGCAAACTCTCATGAATTGCTTAATCAAAACTCATTCAAGATGACCATTCTTGTACTAAACACGTGCCCTCACAAAGAAGGAATTACCCATATACTCTTGCAGTTACATCTAATTCCAATGACGATGGTTATTAAGCAAAATTGACTCACTCTCTCAATTGAAGCCACAAGTTGCTCGAGATAAACAACAGGTTTGCCCTTAGTTTACTATATAACTCAATTAAGGTAGCTAGAACTTAGGAATCACGTAGGACTTTTCCGTGTTGTAATTTAGGCTAGGAGACAGGTGTGTATTGATTTGGACATGTATAGTGACTAGTTTTACAAGGGCTTTTAATACATTACATCTATTCATTTCATTTACTTTTTTCATAACCTCATTCTCCCACTTTAGTCTTTCTCTAGCTTGCCCTTTCTCTTTTCAGGTCACTAATCTGTGCAAGGAATATATTCTTATTCTTACTCTTTTTTTCTTCACAACCACCATGCAGTTGGCTTTATATTTACTTTCACATGATTTTCTTCCCTAACACAAGATTTCACTTCACTTTTGCACCAATGAATTTACTCTTAGTAACACAATGTAAACTCTCCCCCCCTCATTTCTTTGCTTATTGTTTTCTAAAGCGCTTGGTATTTTTCGATCAAAATTATGGTATAGAAAAACATGGAAATAGACTTCAAACAAGGCTACCAAAGAATCAAGTCAAAGGCTCAACAGGGCTAACTATGGAATTGCATCCCAGTGGGGTTTTACACTTAGCCATTTTGAACTGAGGCTGCCAAAACATGCCTAGATCCTTTTCCTAATTCTAACCTTCCTTTGTTTTAGCTACAAAAACACACTAGTCAAGTTCTAAAAAACAAGAGTAATTAGGGGTATGCAAAATCAACCTCTCACACAATGGCAGATGCTTAATTTAAGAATGACAACTTTCATAATATTTCAAGCCAATGAATCACATGAATTCCAAATTAAGCTTACACATTCAAAGCCTAACTACAGAGCTGTAGGTTTCTTTACTCAGTCAATGCTTTTCTTAAAATACATGCTTTTTAACTCCTTTGCTATCTATTTATGTAATTCTCTTGTTTAGCAAAAAACTTCATGTACACATTACCACAATGAAAATAAAGAAAGAAATTATCATAAATAAAATATATTTTTTTGTACAGTTCAAGAGAACTATCCAAGGACAAAGAACCAATAGGAGGTTTGAAGCACAACCCTAAAAGAAACTAGTTTTTAGCTTATGGCTGCCATGGAGCCGGATCCACCACCGGACCTCCAAAAATTTCCTTCAAAAGATGGATTCGTAGATATCGATGAGATAAATCCAACGCAAAAGGAATCGTCTCAATCCGACATCCGAAGCTCCGGGAATGTTGAAAAAACAGCCGCGATGACTGTTCATCTTCTCCAAGAACATGCTGCCACTGATCGAGAAATCAATTTTAATTCAAATTATGTGATTTGTTTTGAAAAACCACCAATTGGGGATGTTAGAGCAACATCTAATCTACAACATATCAGAAAACCAAGTGATTTCACCATGGCAATTGAGAGAAACAAAGCTGTAACTGTTCAGGGAAATTCAGGCGTCGCCGGCCAATCGGACTGCGATTTGGACGTCTTACGGCGACATTCGAGGTGGAGCACCACCTGGGGTTTGTAAACCACCTCGAGGCGCCCTTCAAACTAAAAGCCCAACTCCATTGGATGAAGGTGGCGCCAGCGATACACTATCAAACTCCGATGTCGGAGTTTCGGCGACATTCGAGCTTCCAAACCAATGCCATCTTGTAGAGGAGCTCAATACGAGTATAATCATGCATAAATCGCCACCATCCATTAAGTCAAACTCGTCGAATATCAATTCGAATAATTTCGGCAGTTAGGCGATTTCAGGCGGTGCGCCGCCGCCGCATGTGATGGTGAAAACTCGAAATTGTCAGTGGGTTTTGTGGATGATCATACAAGGAACACCATTAACCAAAAAGCCCCATCATCCACAGCTCCTAACACTTTGAATTTGGAAATTAGGGTTGCACCACCACCTACCGGAGGCGGCGCAGCGGCGGAGCCCCAAACTCAAAATTGGCAATGCCAAACTGCTCAACACAATGAGGGGATCCACCAATGCAAAAAGCCCCATCAGGTATGCCTTATTTCAATTCGAATTTGACTTTTAGGGTTTCCAATTTGTCTAGTACTGACAACAGTGGTGGCGCCGGAGCTCCGGCGACCGGAAAAAATATTTTTGAATTGAATTTTAATCCCCAGCATCAAACTAACCCACAAGAACAAAATTTTTCCAAAAACGATCCCTCCAACAATTCAAACGTCAATTCTAGTCTTGAACCTAAAGAAAAAACCACCGGAACCATCTTTCCGGTGAACGCCCAAAATAAGTCTCAAAGTAAAAGTAACCCTCATACTCTTAGGCACGAAATAAACCAAACAACACAATTTTTAGGCACCTCCAACTCAAATTCTAAAATTCCAACTTGTGTCACTAGGGGCGAAAATAGTCTTATCGTGCCCGAAGCTGTTTTGGTTGATCGTATCACTACCTTGGGCAATCCTAGCACCTCCACTAATCCTAAACATACCAACCACCCTCCCATTTCAGACTTTCCCCCCATCTCATCCAATTTCCAAAAATTTGACCCAAAAAACTCTAAAAATCCGATAGTGTCCTTTATCCCCAGTGCGCTACCTCCTAAGACTAAGTCCCCTAACAACCAACCCACCACCACAAATCATCCTCCACCCCTATAGAAAAGCAATCCATGGCCACAAGACTAAGAGCTAAACAAGCCGAGGATACAACCAGAATTGACCTAACACCTCCAAAAAGGGTGACAAAACAAGGTTGTCAGGCTATTATGTTTAAGAGAGAAGACTACATGGTTAAGATGGCTGAATCATGTAAGTATACTCTCATATGCAAGTTCTACAGTCCAATGCCCAAGATGGAGGTAATTCAAAAGAAGTTCATTAGTCAAACTGAACTTCATGGCAAGGTCAAGATTACCCATTTTAATTCTAGACATATATATATTGACCTTGATAATGAACACGATAGAACTACTGTACTAGATAGCAAGAGAATGTATATTGATGGTGTCTTTATGAGATTTCAAGTTTGGACCCCTACTTTTGATCCAAACTATGAAACCCCCATTCTCCCTGTGTGGGTCATACTCCCGGAGCTCCCATGGTATTGTTTCCATAAAGAATTTGTTACGCTCCTGCTTGCGGACGTGGGACAAGTGCTGCACTTAGACATAGCCTTCATGCAAAAGACAAGGGGGAGCATGGCAAAAGCAAAAGTCCAAATGGACATCACCAAGCCTAGAATCCAAAGTGTATGGATTGGATTCGATGAAAATGATGATCCAAATAGAGAAGGAAGATGGCAGGACATCGAATATGAAGATGTCCCCCTTTACTGTACTTACTGCAAACACCAAGGTCATACTCCTCTTGATTTCCCCGTCAGCAGAAGAGATATAGAACGCAACAAGGCCAAAGACAAGGAAGAAGAGCCAAAGAAAGATGCGTCGCCAAAAAACACAGGTATGATCTCTACTCCTATTGTCTTAACTAATGCTATAAGTTTCAGGCAACAGGTACCACTAGAAGAAACCACCACAACTCAGAAAGGAAGTCACAAAGCACAGGAGCACTCAACCAACCAAAACAGGAATCAAATCTCAAACAACTAATGGGAAACCCAAAAACGAAGAAACTTCAAAGGTAAGACTCAAACTGTGCAAAACACCCAAACGATACAAGGCAACACTCAACAGGTATATAGACCCACTCAAGCCATGAATATAAGTATTGATTGTAATATTGTTGCTATGACTGGTGCAATTCAAAATGGACAGCATGAGCATCAACCAGGTATTGACTCAATGCTCCTAATCCCCCATGTCTCCCCAAGTAGTTTTAATGTATTGAATGTTTTAACTGCTGCTGTTGAAGTAGTTAACGGAGGTGAGGATGGTGGGATTCAGGAGAATCCAACTAACCTGCAGGAAGGGGTATCCAGAGGGGGGGTTGTGTCTCATGTTTTGCATGAGAACCTTATGGTTGACCCTAGGAATGACTTTAGAGCTCCTTCTCCCACTTCACATATTCAGCATTTTTCTTCCCAGCATGTTAATAAAAGAGATTCTGTTGATGCTCAAAAAATGGCCTCCAAACTGACCCCTGCTGTGACCATTGGATGTGAGACTGTAGTTGATTCTGGAAGGCTTTCAAGTCCTTCTTTGAGAACTGAGCAGCAACAGTTCAGGAGTGTAGATGTAAGGGCAAACCAGAGCCAAAAAATGACTCAACAGGTTGCTCAGAACTTGCAAGTCTTGGGAGGTTCTGCAACTGTTGGCTTGAGGGAAGCTATACATGTCCTGGGTGCTACTTCAGCTGCTACTATGGAAGAAAATAGGGTGCACAATAGGGCCACTCAGATGCAGAAACAAAGACCTGCAGATGCTCCTATTCCCACCAAGAAAATGACCAATACTGCAGCCCCCTATCAGCCTCAAAACTCCCAGGAAAATAGGGTGCATAATAAGGCTACCCAGATACAGGGATCAAGACCTGCAGCTGCAGGTTTGGAGCAAAATTTGCATGGTTTCGGCCCTATTTCAGCTTCTACTCTGAAGGAAAAGAGTGTGCAAGTTGTGGCCCCTAAACTAATATCAATTCAGCACCACAGTCAAGGTGTAGATCACACTGAAAATGTTGAAAATGACCAACATTATGGTTGCAGTTTCAGCATTACTTCAAGTGATCAAACCTCTAGTCTTAGTTCCCACCAAGTGCAACATTCTAACTCCAAACAAAAAGATAATGCAACTATTAGTGGTATAGAATTCTCAGCTAGTCCTAGTACCTATAACCAGCAAGCTATCTCTAAAACACTACAGAAAAAGAGAACTAGAAAGAAGAAACAAGAAAAGAAGCAAGAAGTTGCAGCCCCTACCCCTCCAACCACTGCTGATACAGGTGGAAAAGATAACAATGGTGAGGTGTTTTCAAACTCTTGCTCAAAGTATGTACTCTTAGATCAAACCACACCAATAAGAAGCCCTGATTTTAGTTGTGAAAACCCTCTTAATCTTACCCCTTTGAATATTCAGCCATCTCCTTTTACGCAACCTGAAAATGCCACCAACATCCTTTGCACTAACTATGATGCTCAAACTTCAACTCCTGATAGTGATGATGAATATGGGGTTATTCATTTGGAGGATGAATATGACCAAGACTTTCAAGGTGAGGTTGAACTTGAGAATGAAGAAGAGGCTGCTGAACAGTCCAATAGTATAGCTGCACCATCCAAGACCACTACTAAGGTCACGAATGATAAGATGAACCAGCTAGCTAATGAGCAAGGCCTATCACCTAGAGGCATTCATCACAATCCAAAATTTACAACTATTCATGCTCTTATTAGCAGACCAAACACTAGGCTCCACAACCTTAGATCCCATCAATGATTAACATAATTGTTTGGAATGCTAGAGGTATCAATACCAAAGGAGTCATAGACAGACTAAAGTCACTCAAACATATCCATCAAACGTCCATCATTTCCATCCTATAACCTTTTTCCAACAATGCTCATCTCCAAACCTTTAGAATCATGGATAAGTCCGTTTGCAATCCTAATGGCAAGATTTGGATCTTCTGGACTCAAAATGTTGATTATAAAGTTATTGATGTTGACGACCAACAGATCACTTGCGAGATAAAACACTTAGAGCATCAAAATGCATTTCTCACGACTTTTGTTTATGGAAAATGCAAAGATACTCTTAGAAGACCGCTTTGGGATAGGCTCCTGCACCACGCTTCCACTAACCTTCCTGGGTGCACAGTTGGGGACTTCAATGTCATCACCTCCATTACTGAGAAACTAGGTGGAATCCCTTACAACATGCAAAAAAGCTTCGAGTTTATAAGCGTTATTAAAGTATGTGGCCTAACGGATTTGGGGTATCATATCTCAGACTACACTTGGTGTAATCAACGAGATATGCATAAAAGAATATGGAAGCGACTCGATAGAGCTATGGTGTCCGATAATTGGTTAGTCGCTATGCCTCACACTTCAGTCACTCATCTTCCCTCTACTGGTTCTGACCATAACCCTTTACTAATAGAGATGAATGCTAGGCAGGATTCCGCTATTAAATATTTTAAATTCTTGAATTGTTGGGTGGATAACCCTACTTTTCTCGAAACTGTAGAGTCCTGTTGGGACAGACCCTTGACTGGGAATCCAATGTGGTCCTTCCACCAAAAAATGAAAAGGCTTTCCTCCACCCTTAGCAAATGGTCGCGAGTGGAATTTGGCGATATTTTTACCAAGGTTAAGGAATATGAAGAATTGGTGAAAAGTGTCGAAGAAAATATGATAGTGTCCAATAATGAAGAGAACAGGATGCAATTGCATGCTCTCAATGCCGAATACATCAGATTTCTTAAAATTGAAGAGAACATTCTCAAACAAAAAACTCAACTACATTGGTTCAAGGATGGAGATCCTAACACCAAGTATTTCCATGCTTTAATCAGTGGTAGGAGAAGGAGATTGTTCATTCACAAGGTTACCAAAGAAGAAGGGGATTGGATTCAAGGCGACGAACACATTGCTAGAGCAGCATGCGATCATTTTCAGAAAATATTCACAAGTGATGAATCTCAGATTCCGGAGAACATCTTGAATTATGTTCCTAGAATGATCACAGATGCTCAGAATGAAAGCCTTCAAGCCACGTCTACCATTGAAGAGTTGAAACAGGTAGTCTTATCCATGAATCCTAACTCTACAACTGGTCCAGACGGTATGAATGGAAAATTCTTCCAAGCTTGCTGGGAGATTATTTCGGAGGACCTACTAGCAGTGGTTACTTCTTTCTTCGGAGGGTATGCTATGCCTAAGTTCTTTTCTCATCCTTGTTTGGTCTTGCTCCCAAAGGTAGATCACCCCAACACACTCTCTGACTATAGACCCATTAGTCTCAGTAACTTCACCAATAAGATCATATCAAAACTCATTTGCCTCAGGCTTGCTCCGATTCTCCTCGGTCTTATTTCTCTCAATCAGTCCGGGTTTGTAAAAGGAAGAAGCATCTCCAAAAATATCATGCTAGCACAGGAGATTATCCACGATATCCGAAAGCCTGTTATTGGCGACAACATGGTTATCAAGTTAGACATGGCCAAAGCATATGATAGAGTCTCCTGGTCCTATACTTGTCTAGTACTGAGAAGGATGGGCTTCGGTGAGACCTTTATTGATATGATTTGGCGAATCATGTCTAATAATTGGTACTCCGTTATCGTTAATGGGTCTAGACATGGTTTTTTCCACTCCACCAGAGGGCTCAAACAGGGTGATCCTCTTTCTCCCACCTTATTCATTTTGGGAGCGGAGGTGCTGTCCAGAATGTTGAATAGTCTTTATAATTACCACTTCTACCATGGTTTTCATATGGAGAAAAGATGCCCACAGATTAATCATTTGAGTTTTGCGGATGATGTTATCATCTTTTCCTCCAGAAGGAAGGAAATTCTCCAAATTATCATGAAGATCTTGACTCTGTATGAAAAGACATCAGGGCAGCTTATAAACAAGAATAAGAGCCACTTCATGATGCATCCCAATGCACTCCAAGACAATGTGGAAACGGTGAAACAGGTTACGGGTTTCACTCAGAAGCATAGTCCCATCACCTACTTAGGATGCCCTCTGTACATTGGCAGGCAGAGAGTCATGTACTACATGGACATGGTCTTTAAGGTTGTCAACAAAATTAAAGGGTGGCACTCCAAAATCCTCAGCTACGGCGGTAGAGCTACACTCGTGAAATACGTACTTCAGTCGCTCCCCATTCACCTTCTTTTGGCCATTACTCCCCCCCGTACTACTCTCAAACAGATTGAGAGAGTCACCGTTGATTTTTTCTGGGGGTGGAAGGATAACAAGAAAAAATACCATTGGGCTTCATGGAAGAAACTTTGTTACCCTTATGACGAAGGAGGTATTGGGTTGAGCAGAACTATAGATGTGTGCAAATCTCTCCAGTTAAAGCAATGGTGGATCTTTAGAGCTAAACCAACATTGTGGGGTGATTTACTTAGAGACAAATACTGTCAAAGAGTGAATCCCATCATCAAAAAATTCCATACTGGCCAGTCGCTTGTGTGGAAACACATGATGCACAACAAACACATTGTCGAACCTCACATTCAATGGAGGCTTCACTCGGGTTCGTGCTATTTTTATTGGGACGATTGGCTAGGTATCGGACCCTTAGCCAACTATAAACAGGAGTTGGGAAGAGCAAACAATGTGAGGGTGGCTGATTTTCATATAGATGGCCAATGGAACATCAATATGCTAAATCAGTTGGCACCAGCGTAGCTCGTTCCTCTCATTACTTCTTCCACACTTCAGCTGCAAGGAAACACACCGGATCAGGCCATTTGGAAGCTGAATACCAATGGGAACTTCACATGTTCCTCGGCATGGCAGTTTGTGAGGGAACACCAGACCAAGACACTTTCCGACCATTATACTTGGCACAAAAACATCCCCTTTAAATGCTCATTTTTGTTGTGGAGGGCTTTTAGAGGCAAGCTGCCAACAGAGGAAAAGATCACTGCATTTGGCTATGTTTCTACACCATGCTATTGCTGCCACAGTCCAAGTCCGGACACCATAGAGCACATTTTCAGCACTGGCCATTTTGCTAGGAATATTTGGCACTACTTCTCAAATTCCCTAGGCATAAGGCATGAAGCCACACCCCTCAAACCTCTTGTTATGAGCTGGTGGCTTCGCAAGTACCACACAGAAGCTCACAAACTTATCCTCTATTCCACCCCAATATTTATATATTGGAATTTGTGGAAGAATAGGTGCACGAGAAAATACGGGGGGAAGAGTTCTAGCTTGGCGAGAGTGAAATTTGCAGTTTTCAAGGACATCTCAAATCTTCTTAGAGTCACGTACCCCTATATCCATTGGCCCTCAAACTAGATCCACACCATCTCCTGCATAGATAAGTGTACTCATGAGATGAAGATCACCCAAGTCTCGTGGATTAAGCTACAACTCGGTTTCATCAAGCTGAACACTGACGGTAGCACGTTGGGTAATCCAGGGGCAATTGGGAGGGGTGGCATCTTAAGAGATCACATGGGTAAATTTATCATCGCCTACTCCATACCGTTAGGGGAGGGAACCAACAATCAAGCTGAACTAGAAAAGGCAGTTTATGGGCTTAAATGGTGCATTCAACAGGGTTTTCAGCACGTTATCCTAGAAGTTGACTCGGAGTTGCTCACTAAATGGATCAATTATCAGACTAAACTTCCGTGGAGCCTTCACCAGGTAACTCAGGACCTTGTTGGTATTTCCAAATTATTTGTTCATTTTTCTTGCAGGCATGTATACAGGGAGGCAAACTTCACTGCGGATTCTCTCTTCAAGCACAGTCACACTCTTACCACTCTAGGCCACTACACCACCCTCCAACAGCTACCTCGTGGTACTTGAGGTTACTACATGCTAGATAGAGTTGGCCTACCCAGCTTCAGATGGAGGAAGACCAAACGGATTAAAAAGCCTTCATGATCTACTATTTTGTGTTGCATCCTTGGATTGAGCACCCAATTGCAGTATTTGTGATTTTCCATGTTATATCTTAGACATGTTATTTGATGTTCATCGTCTACGCTAATTTTGTTGTATATATAGCATTTATGAGGATTCATCCCCAGTTTTATTTAGATTTTTCCTTTATTTTATGTAAAGGGGGAGTCTCTCTTATTTATGCTTTCCTAGTTTCTTTGTATCAAGAGGAGTCATTTCCTTTAGGTGCATAGTTTCTAGGTTTTCTTTTTATGTGCTTGTATCGGGGATGAGTTGGCTTCCCTTAGTAGGATGGTCGGCTTATGAACCACTATAGGATTGGAGGTTAGGTTTATGTCCCCCTCCGTGTATTTTTCTGTTTTTATGTATAATACAGCTTGGGGGTGAGCGGCTCAACCCCTGGCCGCGCACGAGAGGTGGGAGCCTCGTGTAAGGTCTGTTCCCTTAAAAAAAAAGGACAAAGAACCAAAATTAAATATCGTGAAACCCAAAACAAAATATCTAAATAATTCAACTAATGACAAAAATAACACATAAATTAACTAAAAGACACTTAATCCCCTACCCCATATTTAAAGAATAGACATTTCCCTCGGTGATGCCGCACATAAACATCTAAAACAAATGAGGTAGGAGATTGCCTTGTCTGCTAAACCATTTCTCCTCCAGTAAACGGATCCTTAATCACTAATGAGTCAAACTCCACAGCCTCCAAATCTGGCTCCACATCTAAGCCTTCCCTACTTCTTTCCTCATCAATAGGAATATCATTTCAGTAGGCTCAAAAATTTAAGCCCAAGTCCTAGTATAGCCATAGCATGCTCATTCAGAGGATATTAGGTCTCCACCTCACGTAGTTCTTCTTCAGTAGACGAGTGGCCCCCAATGCGGTGTTGGAGCATCTCCGGGCCAAACATGCTGGCCGTGATCATAGAATCACTCATTGCGTACTCTAGTGAAGTGAGGATTGGACCATAAGTGGTGTCTGTCCCCTTAATATTGGTAACATCATACGTCTCAATAGTAAGGGGGCCATATAATCATGTTGGTCCTTAGATACCCTGTCCTTGCGGCATATCTCTGTGATGAGGCCTCCAAAGGCGTATACTTGACCTCAATAGAGTCTACACTTACAGAAGGTTGACTTGATCACATCACCAATATTTATCTCCATTCCCTTCATAAGGGCATAGACCAAACACACTATGTCCCTTGTTATCTTGGTGTAATGTAAGCCTAAAATAAGGCTATTCATCACAATTTTTATCCATACACGGGCTTTTTTGTTTAGATAGGCATATAGGAATGTGTTATGGTAGCATCATAGCTAATGACGTACCCACTTAGTTGTTGACTTAGGTCCATATAAAGTATGAAGAATATCTTTGTAGGGTGGTTGAATGTTCAGCTTTGTCAGGGTGGCGGTAGGTAACTCAGGAGTTCCCAATATCTCATTAATGTCCATAGTAGATAGAAAAACATCAATCCCCCATATTATGATGTAATGAGTACGTGTATCCAACTAATGATTCGCATAAAATTCCCATACCATGTACAAATTGCACGGCTTTTGGTAAGCTAACAAAAAGCTCATAGTGAGATCTATTAGTCTCCTCATGATATGTGGGTAGTCTCAGCTTAAGAAAAGGCATATCGAAGAGATAGCGTGATTTTTTTTGTCGTTTGTACCCATTTTTTCCTACCTGATTTACCGCTTTCAAACCAAACCTCCGAGATAGTCTTTGCAGCATAGATGGGGTAGGTCGTATAGAGGGCACCCCTTTTTCTCTCTTTTTGCTACTAGGGCCTGCTAGCTCCTTAAAAGGTCTTTGACTGAATGACATAATTTCCTGTACACGATTCACAAAAGAGAGATCATATAAGCTTTTATACATATATTAACAACGAGAAGGCCTTCAACCTCACAATTAAACATTACAGTAGCATGCAAGTGATATGAAGGTGCTCACACTTCCCTTTATTTAAACAATATGGGAATGCATGCTTCCACATCAATACATATTTCAATCAATCAACAGGGTAAACAAATAATATATAACGAATTCATTGAAGTCTCTCTTATTCTAGTATGCACATCAAAAAGAAGTAGACATGATTCAACAACAAAGCATCATCCTACGTTAACTCCCTTAACTTCAAGCGTAATTTCAACCCAAAAATAGGACAATGGAAACTCACCCCACACTTATCTCACATATCAAACTAAACTTAACAAAATATATTATGCATGCTTACTCAAGAATTCAACATACATGATCAATCACAACCACAAACATCTACTCCCCACACTATTAAAACTACGGTTTTAGTTCAAGATATTTAACCCATAACCAATGTCTCACAATAAAATAGTTCTCATCAATCTTCACATATTTATGACATTTAAAATCAAGAAACAAAGTCATGGTATCAAAATATACAGACCATGAACTTACCCATGTAAATTTCAACTACCCATACCTTGTGTGGGTGAAAAAGAAACTTAAAATATTGTGCTTGAATTTCACAAATGTGTCGCGGATTTGTGCTTGAAAAGAGAAAATTTTGAGATTTGAAGAAGTGAGGTGGGTGAAAAGTTTGAATTTATAACATTAAAAGTAAATTTTAAGGGTTAAAATCGGATTGGGCCAGGTTAAAAGAATTAAAAATGGGTCAAGACCATCTCTTTTAATGAAGCCACCCAAAAATCTTCCCACTCCTCGACACGAAGACATCACGGATCACACTTGTTAGTGAGCCAAAATTCTAAAAATTAACTTTACACAGAAATAAACCAGGTCTGCATTGCGCCATCCTTTGAGTGAAATTTATCAAAAAAAATTCAATTCATGCTTGGGCCAAACTTGAACGATGAGGGAGTAGGTCGTGACGCAGACCTGTCGCTGACCACACTATTCAAAAATCCTCCACTCTTTCTTTTTTATAACTTTTGTTTTTCGTGTAAAAATTATAATATCATATGTATACACTAAAACAAAATAAAATTTTGGCAAACTTGAAAATAAAAAAATCAAATATAACCTATGATAAAACAAGATGTTCCATTACTTCATAGGTTGCCTCCCGTGTAGCGCCTGATTTACGGTCACAGCACAACTCAGCTCTAGCTTCATTCATTCTCAAGTTTTATTTCTTCTTCCTCACAATCAATGTCTTGCCTAAAATAGTTCTTAATATGTTGTCCAATCACCACGAACATAGTAGACTTGGTGCAATTCCATAGTTCCACAACTCCATGTGCCGACATTCACACCATATCAAATGGCCCACTCTATTTTGATCGAAGCTTACCTAAAAAAAGGTGTAAACGTGAGTTAAAGAGCAATACCTTTTGGCCTGGCTCGAATATTCGAGTGACTATATGCTTGTCAGGAAAATCTCTTCATCTTCTCTTTATACAATTTCGCATTCTTATAAGCATGGAGTCTGAATTCCTCTAATTCATAGAGCTGATCTTTATGCTTCTACCCACTAGCTTTGGGTCTAGGTTCAGCTCTTTGATATCCCAATATTCTTGGTGCTCCAGCTCCATTGGAAGGTGACATGTTTTTTTGAATACCATATGGTACAGTGAAGTGCCAATTACTATTTTGTACAACGTCCGGTAGGCCTCGAACGCTTCATCTAGCTTGATAGCCCAGTCATTTCTTATTGCATTGACAATTTTTTGAAGGATTTGCTTCACTTCATAATTTGATACTTCAATTTGTCCGCTAGTCAGGGGATGACATTTTGTGGAGACCTTGTGCCTAACACCAAACTTTGCTAACAGATTCTTTATTGTTTGGTTTATGAAATGCTTACCTCAATTGTTGATGATGGCCCTTGGAGTTCCAAACCTTGTAGAAATGTGCTTATTGAGGAAGCGACTTACCACTTTAGAGTTATTGGTTGGAAAATCAATGGCCTCGACCCATTTAGAAATGTAATCAACCGCCACCAGTATATAATAATTCCATATGAAAATGGGAAAGGACCCATGAAGTTTCTTCCCTACACATCAAAGATCTCCACCTCCAGGATATTATTCAATGGCATGTCATGCCTTCTTTATATGGTTCCCACCTTTTGACATTGGTCACAACTTTTCACAAAACCTGTAGTATCTTTAAATAAATTAGGCCAAAAGAAACTAGACCGCAATACCTAGCGAGTTGTGCATTCACCTCCATGATAGCCATTGTACGCAGATGAATGGCAACTTTGTAGAACTTGTTGGACCTTGGATTCAGGTACACATCTTTTTATCATCATGTTAACACCTTGTTTGAAAAAGTAAGGTTCATCCCATATATAGAACTCTGCTTCATACATTAGCACCTTCTTTTGTTGGGAGTTTGCTTTAGGGGGAAAACACTCCACTAATTCACAATATATTCATACCAAGGCAGTTCCTTGACCTCTATTGCCAATAGTTTCTCACCAAAAACTCTTATTTTATCAATCTTTATACACCCACATGTGATGAATCCTCTAATTTGGATAGGTGGTATGCTATTTGATTTTCGCATCCCCTTCTATCTTGGATTTCACTAACAAATTCTTGGAGCAGCAAGATCCACTTGATCAATCTTGGTTTTGTATCCTTCTTGTTGAAAAAGTAACCTAAAGCTACATGGTCAGTATAAACAATCACTTTCGTCCCTACCAGGTAAGAGTGGAATTTATGAGGATCACCTTCTCTGTCATAATGTAATTGGTATGAGCTGAGTCAAGAGTCTTGCAAGAATAGTGTATTGAATGGAAAATTTTCTCTTTGCTTATCCCAGCACTGCTCCCACTGCTATACCATTTGCGTCGCACATCATCTCAAAGGGTAGCTCCCAATCAGGAGATATCTGAATTGGGGCTTCAATCAGCCTCTTCTTCAAGAGTTCAAAGTCCTGCAAACAGTTATCATCAAAAAAAAATTTACCTCCTTTTCTAAGAAGCTACACATGGGTCTAGTGATCTTTGAAAAATCCTTAATAAATCACCGGTAGAAACCTATGTGACCTAGGAAATTGTGGACACCTTTTACTAAAACTGTCGGTGGAAGCTTCTCAATTACTTTGATTTTAGCTCTGTCTACCTCCTAACCATCTTTTGATATTTTGTGCCCCCACACAATCCCCTCCTTTACAAAGAAGTGACACTTTTCCTAGTTTAAGATGATATTTGTTTCCTCACACCTTGCTAATACTTTCTTTAGATTATACAAACAAAGATCAAAAGACTCTTCAAATACTGAAAAGTCATCCATAAAGATCTCTACAAACTCTTCCACCATATCAAGAAAGATAGCCATCATACACCTCTGAAAAGTGGCAGGAGCATTGCAAAAACCAAATGACATACGCTTGTATACATATGTCCCATAAGGGCATGTGAACGTTGTCTTTTTCTAGTCCTCTGGTGCAATAGTAATCTGGTTGTAGCCTTAATATCCATTCAAGAAGCAATAGTATTCCTGTCCTACTAACCTATTGACCATTTGATCAATAAATGGTACTGGATAATGATCTTTTTGCATGGCATCATTTAACTTTCTGTAATCTATGCAGATACGCAAATCAGTCATTGTTCTGGTAGGGATTAACTCATTCTTTGCATTCATCACCACAGTCATTCCCCCCCCCCTTCTTTGGTACATACTAAAGTGGGCTTACCCACTTACTATTAGATATTGGGTATATTATGCATGCATCTAGCCACTTAATTATCTTTTTCTTCACTACCTCTTTCATGATAGGGTTCAACTGGCATTGTGGTTATGCACTAGCTTTATGTGCTTTCATGAAGATCTTATGTATGTACAAAGCAGAGCTAATGCCATGAAGATTATTCATTTCCTATCCAATTGACTTCTTATGCCTTTTTAGAACCTGAAGTGGGTCTGCGACCTACATCTCAAACAAATATGACAAAATAATTATAGGTAAAGTATTATAAACTCCAAGGGAATCACACTTGAGATATGATGGAAGTTGCTTCAACTATAAGTTAGTAGCTTCTTCAACTGATAGCTTGGGTGAAGGACCCAACTCTCTATCTTATGGTTCCACATGCTGACATTTGGGATGTCAAGCACACTCGCTAGCTCTTTAGCTTCCATGTCACCTTCAATATCTTGAACCATCAAAACTCTTTTTAAAGGGTCCTTTGCTAAAATTCACTAAGCTTCCACTTCCTCATCAATGACAGTTATAGCAGACAATTCTTCATACGGTGTAGGCAATTTCAGTACTTAATATACATCAAACACCTTAACTTTGTCATGTCCTCTCATAGTCACTCTACCTACAAACACAGCCACATCAATAACTGTATCTCCTGTTGCTAAGAAGGGACGTTCCAAAATAAAGGGAACCTCTGGATCAAGCTTAAAATCTAATACAACAAAATTAATCTGAAAAAGATGATTGATCGTACTTGAAATAACACATCCTCAATAATACCATCAGGTCTAGCTATAGAATGATCAGCCAATTGTAATAAAATGGTGGTTGGTTTAGGTTCTCCTAAGCCTAATTTCTTGAGCATGGATCTAGGCATCAAGTTTATACTTGCACCTCACAGAGACCTCTTGTATTACTTCACTTACTAATGGTTACCTGTACCGTGAAACTACCTGGATCATTTTTCTTAGCTGGTGGCTTTACTTTGTTTAAGATCCTTGAACTACACTCTTAAGTGAGTGCCACTATTTCAAATTCAGCTAACTTGCTCTTGTTTGCTAAAATATCTTTGACAAACTTGGCATATTTAGGAATACCCTGGAACACATCAATCAAAGGCAAGTTAATTTGTACATGTTTAAGCATATCTATGAATTTTTCAAAACATTCCTCTTTTTTCTTCTTTTTAATTTTTTTGGGGAATGGGGGAAATGGTTTTGTGTTTGGTAAGCTAGGTTCACCACATTCACCCTCCACGGCTTTACTTATACCTTTACTACCTTTGCTTTGTGGTGCTATCTCCGCTAGTGGTCGTCCACTTAATGGGCTTACAATATTTACCAGCTTGAGGTTTGGATCAGTGTTACCTGGTAAACCACCATACGGGCAAGAATTTTGAGATCTTGCTAGCTATCACACCTTCTTCTCTAAATTTTGAGTAGTGATTTGATAATGATGAACATTTGCAGCTAGCTTAGCATGGTTATCCATAAGTTTTTTAAACATGTCCTCCGTGCTCATGTTTCCTGCACTACTTGATTGATGGCTGCTCTAGCCTTGCTGATTATAGTGCTGGCCTCCTTCTTGTGGTCTATATTTTTTTTGTCTTTGGTGCTGGTTCATTTAGTTTCCACACCAAGAGAATTTTGGATGGTTCCTTCAACTGGGGTTCTAAATGTTTCTATAATTTTGTTGGCCTCCTCCCCTCTGGGTGTTCCCTAGTAAATTTACTTATTCTAGATTTGCACCACAATATTTTGATATGTATTCACTGCTGACACACATTTTACACTATATATGTTGCTGCTGAACTATATTTATAGGAGTCTATTGTTGCCCTAAAGCTAGGTTGCTGAAGTAAGTCTTCATTATGTTTTTCATTGCTGCAATGTCTGGTGTCAAAGTTGTCACAACATGTACTTTAAGCATACCTACCTGTTTTTGGACAATAGGCCTAGCATTTCCTCTACTCCATTCTGTATAACCTTGGGATATATGATTCAACAATATATATAGCGTATTATATTTCTTCTCCAAAGCCTATCCACCTACAGCTAAATCAAGAAGAATTTTGGTGTTGGGTTTTAATCCTTCAATCAAGGTATGAACCAATACCTCGTTAGCTTGGTGATGATAAGAAAGCTAATAAGTATAGATTTAAACTTGTCCTAGGCTTGGTATAAATTTTTGCCTGACCTCTGCTTGAAGCTTAGAATTTTAGCTCTTAGCTTTGTTGTCTTCCCCGAAGGAAAGAACCTACTCAAGAATTTGTGAGCCAAGTCATTCCATGTAGTTATAGAATTTAGTGGTTTCGACTTCAACCAACTTCTAGCCTCTCCCAATATAGAAAAAGGAAATAAGGTCAGACTCACATAATCAGGGGACACTCTAGTTAGAGTATATGTGTTGCTGATTTCTAGAAAGTTTTGAATGTGGACTTGGGAATCTTCATGAGGCAACCCCATGAACAGCCCATTAGAGTGCAACAGCTACACCATGTTCTGTTTCAGTTCAAATCTTCCTCCGACTTGCGATTTTTGAATACTGGAGGTGACATTCACTTTTAGTGGGATTGCCACATCACATATTGTCCTGACTGCTATTTCCACAGGGACCTCTATAGGCACTTCATTTGTATTACCCAGATTTACTTATGGTATGGGATATAGAGCAAATGCTCTCCTTCTTTGTTGATGTAGAAATATTTTAGCCTCAACTAGCGGCTCTACAATATTTCCACTTCTGTCTAGTGTGTCTTTGTGAATTCTCCTATAACAAATCATAGCTAAGATCAAGTTGTTAACACTAAAACAAACAACTAAGAAATGTTGAAAATAAACAATTGCCAAATTTAAAGTCACCGACAATGGCACCAAAGACTTGTTTCCATGTGAGCATACACAAGTGTATGTAGTCTTACAAGTAATAAAGTGGCTTCTTTCATAACCGGATTGTCGAACCCAAAGGAATTTAACCGGGCATGAGTAATATCTCCAATTGACTAAACTGTACACGTGTCTTGCAAAAAGGTTGATTTCAATTATATTATCCACTAAGTTATTGAAACTACAATTTCGAAATAGTTTAGAAATTTAATGAGTTATGACCAAATGAGTAAGTAATTCCAGGGTTGTAGCACTTGCAGATTTCAGGTCTAACACACTTGACTTTGGCATTTAATGGCTCTTTCAATTACTGATTTATAGGTTGATTTCACACTTAAGGTCTCCCGACCTCTAATTTCCTTACTCTGTTGACAGCCTAACTATATCGTTAAGCGGAGATAGGCATGATCCAACACAGAT
This sequence comes from Solanum dulcamara, assembly GCF_947179165.1. Classification (NCBI taxonomy): domain Eukaryota; kingdom Viridiplantae; phylum Streptophyta; class Magnoliopsida; order Solanales; family Solanaceae; genus Solanum; species Solanum dulcamara. The sequence goes on from NC_077242.1 coordinate 62,186,462, forward strand.
GTATTAATCCTATCATCCTGTTTATTAACCAAGTATGGTGTATAGGTATGTGTCGCGGGCATCCTATGCACAAATCATCCTAGACAATTCTAGAACAAACATACTCCTTATATTCTGGTGTTCTATCTCCTTTTCGTCATTCGAGTTCCTAGTAGACAATGTATTTTAATTGTGATCAAGCATTAAATTAGTATAAATGAGAATATAAGAGCAATTATATGAAAGAAACTATTTTTAACCAAACCAAACTACATTAAACCTTCATCATATGGCTATACCATAGAACAGGGGATTCTAGCCACTCATAATGCTTAGAAGAATCAAAAACATAATTAATAGCATAAAAATCAACTTACAAATGAAAGAGAAGAAGAAATAAAACCATAGAAGAGTTCTTCTTTCATTTTCCTTTGTCAAAACCTTAATTAAAAACCGAATGTTTTAAAATAAAATATAAGTGGACTACTTATAGCCTCAAAAAATACAAAGTCACAATCCCTGAAGTAGAGTCCGCAATGCACAGGTGTTTCTTTGAAGTGCAATTTTACATTTTCTTCTTCGACAAAATATGTTCTATCTAGAACCAGGTTCGCAATCTAGACCTGTTGTGCACAACCCTATTACGTCAAATAAAATTCAAGTGTTGGAGTTAATTTGCTGGAGCTTATTTTGTGACGTGAACACACTCATATATGACGCATTTTCTTCACATTTGTTCCCAATTTCTCCTCTAAGCTCTACTTTCAATCTGATCATCTTTTGAATGACCATTCTAAACATGTTGGTTATCTATATTCATACACAAACACTCTAAAAATGAATTAGATTATATGAATTTTCTCTCAAACTCTACTGTGAACATGGGTTATTTTGGCTATTGGATGCATAAATGTAACACCCCCCAAACGTTTTTGCTAAGATTCGGACCTTTCTTGTATTTGGGTAGGGTCGAACTTGAGTATTGAGAAGTGTATGCATGAGTTAGGATGCGTCCCTGAGAAATTGAAGAATGTTAAAGGTGATATGGGGTCACAAAGGACCCCTAGGACCAAGCTAAGTCCAAAAGATTCGTCGTGGCTAAGTTTTAGGATGAGTTCGTATAAGGGATCGACTTCTAACGACCCTATCTTTTGAAAGACAACAATCTGGGTGGCCCACGACCTATTAAATTAAATTTCATCGAGTCTTCTTCCCAATGCCACCAAGAGTGTAATTTTTGAAGTTCGGAGTCAAAAGATATGATGATCCTAAGACGAACTAGCACGGCAGAGATTTCAGGCATGGGTTGCAATTGCTGGAAAACTGGGCTTGGCGCCATAGTGGCGCGATGCTCCACTATCTCACCAGGAACATGCCTCAGTAGTTTGGTCCCTGGCGCGGCGCACCACTACAAGATGTGCAGGGTTTTCAAGCCTAATTTCCAGAATCCAGAAAATATGGCCTTGGCGCTGTAAGGGCGCGACACACCACTATCGCGCCAAGAATGTGCCTCAGTAGTTTGATCCTTTGTGCGGTATGCCACTAACAGATGTGCAGGTTTTTAGGCATAATCGACCTAGCGCTACAATGGCGTGACGCGCCACTATCGCGCTAGGAGCATTTTTAGCCTATTTTTTAGAATATTGGAGAAGGGGCAATTTGGGAATTATCCCAAATTATATATACACAGCCTTGCGATGTTTTTGGGATCATTTTCATTCCCACTCTCTCTCTCTAAAAGCCCTAGAAAATTTTCTCTCTTCATCCTCTTCTTCTCCAAATCCTTCTTCAACAGGGATTTATTCCAAGAGCTTGAAGACTTCAAGTTCTCATCGAAGACCCAACAACAAGGTTTCTTCAAGAATCTATTCTATGGTATGTAAGGATAACCTCAAATATAGATTGAGTTCTTCCATATGCCCATGTATGTGTCTAATAGGAGTTGTGCAAGATTTGAACCTTCTAGGAAGGTTTTCTTGAAAATGTTTTCCTAAACACGAGGATATCTTTATATACTAGAAATTAATGGATGATTTCATGAATTGAGTTACTAAATAGTTATCTTTCATATTATTGACTACAAATGTATCTTTGTATATAGATTTATAGGTATTGATGATACTCTGAGTTGAGTTTTGTTGGGAGTATAGATTCATGTTTCATTCATATGAACCTAAGATGAGATTTCTTTTGTCATAATTGTCTTGAGGTTGAGATAGATAGTTATGTGTATATATGTATTGATTGGAATGAAAAGAATGAATTGGATAGTTAAGAATGTCCCTTTGTTTCTATAATTTGAAAATAGGACTATAATGAAGATTGTGGAGCAGATATTTGATAATGATGTGATGATAATATTTGACAATTATATGATGATAATATTTAATGGTGATGTGAATGGTGGTTTTTTGATGATAGTGTAATAATGATGCGAATGATGAATATTTGATGATGGTGTGAGTGATGATTTGAATGGTGCTTATTTAATATGTGTAGAATGATTGATGAAGAGGTATGTTGATGAGGATGTTATGTGATGAAGTGAATTGGTGTCTAAGGTGATTATATGATATGTGAATTGCATAATTTGAGTCGATTGGAGTCTTATGAGTATTTTGAAAATAAAGGATCTTTTGAGAAGGAGTTTTAAATAAATGATTTGTGAGCATTTTTGCATAAACTATTTATACACTATTTTTGAGTTTAAGAAATGATTATTTTCATCTATGATTTAAAAAGAGCTTAAGCATGAGTTGAGTTTGAGAAGTCATTTAATTATTTTTGAATGTGAGTATTTGGAGTATAAATGAGTTGAGTATTTCTACTTTAAATATGTAGATTTTTGAGATTTAGTTGAGATTGTAGAGATTCTAAAGAGAAGAGTTTGATAATTTGAGATGAGTCGATTTGAAAGAAGGTCCAATGAGGCCAAATTTAAGTTGAGTTTTGAAATGAGTCCAATGAGACTAAATGAGTATTTTGAGTATCTCACTCACTTGATAGATATGATCATATTAAGTCTTGAAAGGAGTATCGAGCACCGAATTGGGTAAGAGTATTGTCCATACTCGGACCAATAAACTACGTCGCCAAACATAGGAGGGGATGGAACCATTAAAGTAGGATGCTTCCCATGGGATCGAACCATTAAAGTTGGATGTTTCCTATTTTATTGTCCTGACATTATAGGACTTGGTTGGATTAGATCCATGATTGGTTGATTCGTCTATACCCTGAAAAGGTATGAATAGACGCGGCAACAATATTGGTTTATTGTACTATCACTCGCTTATATGGTGATGGTTGTCGGTTAGAGAAACTCCTAATTGAATAGATTGTACTTGATCTGATTGGTTTGATTGTGATTGTAGATTATTGAGTTGAATTGTAAAATATTGCATAATTTAATTTGCATATTTATTGAGTTGAGCCCTTTGAGGTGGTTGTTGAGTTGATTGTTGAGTTGATTGTATATGATCGGATTGGATTAGATGAATTGTGATTTGATAGTGTACGATTGGACTAGATTAGATTAGATGATATGTTGATTGGGTTGAATGGAAGGATATATGATTGGATTAGATCAGATCGTATATGACCGGGTTGAACCGATTGTATATGATTGGATTGAATCGGATGATATATGATTTGATTGAACTGTATTATGTATGATTAGATTGGATTGTATGATGTGTGATTGGTCTTTGTCTAGAAATATATTCTTACTTTAGACTTATAATGCCTTATATGAGTCTCTCCTACCTTTCTGATTCGAGATAGTTGACCCGATGTTATTCTTCCTTGAGGTATGTTTCATTCTGCCATATTACATACTCGTACATTCCACGTACTGACGTCCATTTAGACCTACATTGTTTTATGATGCAGAGACATGTTTAAGATATCATCAATAGGAGCACCATTGAGGATCTATACACACTCAGCATATTGGTGAGTCCTTCCCTATATTCGGAGGACACCGCTTATATACTCTTGCATCGAGTTAGCCCTTTCCATTTTTATTTGAGGTAGCCATGAACATGTCATTGGCACCAATTAGATAGTAGTGATAGAGGCTTTATAGACTAGATAGTGATGGATCGATTGAGTATTTTTATCCTTGAGTTACTCTTGTCAAACTATTTTTAATGACAAATATTTTAGTTGATCTATTAGCCCATGGACTTTATTCTTTGAGTTGGATGGGTGATTTGAGTTGCCTGCTAAATTATTCTTTATTTTTAAACTTTCCTCTGAATGAATGAATTAACGGATGTGTGATCAAGCTATGTGGTTCGCTTGGGAGTCAGAAATAGTTCCTGAGTGCCGGTCACGTCTAGGGTACCCTCTCGGGATATGACAAATATAGTATCAGAGCACAAAGTTCAAGAGTCCTAGGGAGTCTATGAAGCCGTGTCTAGTAGAGTCTTATTTATGGGTGTGTTGTGCACCACACTTATAATCAGGAGGCTATAGGATATTAAGAATTGTTTCCTTTCTTTCATATTCTGAGTTTGTGCAATAAAGTTTAACTCTAGAAAAGTTCCTTTCTAATTCGTGCATTGCTCATATCCATTCGACTACTCCTAATACTCAAGGTAGTTGAAACAGTAAGAATGAGATTCTTTTTGATGAGTTAAGATAAAGTCTTGAGGAAGTAAAGAGGCTGCACAGGGCTTGAGAGGAGTCGATTAATATGTTTAACTCCATTGATTTAGAAGAATGTACTCTCATTCATATGGATCGTGCATTGAGCTAGAGCGAGATGTATCCTAGAATCTCATCTCTAAATCTTGATTCGAATGTTATCCTTGAGAGGGAAGTTATGTCTTTAAATGATTAGTGTCACTATTCGTTGGAATGTGATTTGAGGAAAAGGTGAGTTATGATTTGCAGGATAATCCTAGAGTTAAAGGAGTAGGACTGAAGTAGTGAGAATGGTAGTTGATTGAGGCCTACAACTAGAGTGAAGTATCTATAAGGTGAGTAACGAGGTATAGTGAATGATTGTGATAGTGCTAGTTTTAAGGTTTGATTCATTAGGCTTGACATGACATATGCAAGAGATTAAGATATTAACTTGTGAGAAATATGTATCATAGAAGGGGGGATATGTGACCCTAAAATGTAAGTAGTGAGTTGAGTTGAGGCTGAGTCATTTGGTAAGAAGAGGCTTAAGATGTGTATATGAAATAGTATAGATTTGAATAAGGCTCTAATTTTATGAGTTTCTTTGGGTGACTAGTTAGTATCATTAGTTGATGCCTTTGAGCTAAGGGGGAGATGATAGGGTAATGAACCAATGTAAGTCTTGAGCTTTTAATAGTGATGAGTTGACCAAGATGATAGTAGCCAGAGTTGACTGAGAGTACATAGGGAAGAGTGAGTTTTGTTTGATTGTGATAGTTGTGTTGTACTTGTCTAGTTGAGGATAGATGCGTGGAGGAGGAGAGAGATAAGACCTTGTGATGAGCAATAGATAGGTAAGAGTATGGTATTGAATCTCTGGGAAAGAGCTCATACGATGATGAGAGTGTAAGTGTTAAAGTAGTAGACTAATGATTGCATCTGGGGGAAAGATTGGAGGTACGTGAAGGGTGTTATGAGGCTTGGAAAGGAAGGGAAGTTTGGACACCAATATATTGACCTTATGAAATGTTGAAGAGGATTAGGAATATTGCTCGTAAATTAGAATTCGACGGTTGAGGATGTAGATGTTTGAATGATTCGGTTGGTAGAGTTTCGATGTTCTATTCGTGCCTAATAATGAGAATGATGAAGGTGATGTCCCTATTCCTGAGTTGAGATAATTCATCTATTCTTGAGTTTGAATAGCCAATTGTTTAGATTGCTTGATTTGGTTGATTTAATTGATTGATTCACGATTGCTATTCATTCCTCGGGTCTATCTTTGCTTTATCTTTATTCGAGGATGAATGATCCCAAGGGGGAGATATTGTAACACCCCCCAAAATTTTTCGCTAAGATTTGGACCCTTTTTGTGTTCGGGTAAGGTCGAACTCGAGTATTAAGAAGTGTATGCATGAGTCAGGATGAGTCCCTGAGAAATTGAAGAATTTTAGAGGTAATATGGGGTCACAAGGGACCCCTAGGACCAAGCTAAGTCTAAAAGATTCATCGTGGCTAAGTTTTAGGATGAGTTCGTATAAGGGTTCAACTTCTAACGACCCTATCTTTTGAAAGACGACAATCTGGGTGGCCCATGACCTATTAAATTAAAGGTCATCGAGTCTTCTTCCCAATGCCACCAAAAGTGTAATTTTTGAAGTTCGGAGTGAAACGATATGATGATCCTAAGATGAGCTAGCCCGGCAGGGATTTTAGGCCTAGGTTGCAATTGCTGGAAAACTAGGCTTGGCGCCAAAGTGGTGCGACGCGCCACTATCGCGCCAGTAACATGCCTCAGTAGTTTGGTCCTTGGCGCGACGTACCACTACGAGATGTGCAGGGTTTTCAAGCCTAATTTCAAGAACCCAGAAAATATGGCCTTGGCGCTGTAAGGGCGTGATGCGCCACTATCGCGCCAAGAATGTACCTCAGTAGTTTGTTCTTTGGCGCAGCGCACCACTAAAAGATGTGCAGGTTTTTAGGCATAATCGACCTGGCACTGCAATGGCGCAACATGCCACTATCGCGCCAGAAGCATTTTAGCCTATTTTTTAGAATTTTGGAGAAGGGGAAATTTGGGAATTATCCTAAATTATATATACACATCCTTGGGACATTTTTGGGATCATTTTCAGTCCCACTCTCTCTCTCTAAAAGCCCTAGAAAAATTTCTCTCTTCTTTCTCTTCTTCTCTAAATCCTTCTTCAGCAAGGATTTGTTCCAAGAGCTTCAAGACTTCAAGTTCCCATCGAAGACCCAACAACAAGGTTTCTTCAAGAATCTATTCTAAGTTATGTAAGGCTAACCTAAAATATGGATTGGATTCTTCCATATGACCATGTATGTGTCTAATAGGAGTTGTGAAAGATTTGAACCTTCTAGGAAGGTTTTCTTGAAAAATAAATTCCTAAACCCTAGGATATCTTTATATACTAGAAATTAATGGATGATTTCATGACTTAAGTTACTAAATAGTTATCTTTCATATTATTGACTACAAATGTATCTTTGTATATAGATTTATAGGTATTGATGATACTCTGAGTTGAGTTTTGTTGGGAGTATGGATTCATGTTTCATTCACATGAATCCAAGATGAGATTTCTTTTATCATAATTGTCTTGAGGTTGAGATAGATAGTTGTGTATATATATGTATTGATTGGAATGAAAAGAATGAATTGGATAGTTAAGAATGTCCCTTTGTTTCTATAATTTGAACATAGGACTAAAATGAAGATTGTAGAGTAGATGTTTGATAATTGATGTAATGATAATATTTGATAATTATATGATGATAATATTTGATGGTGATGTGAATGGTGGTTTTTTGATGATGGTGTAATAATGATGCGAATGATGAATATTTGACGATGGTGTGAGTGATGATTTGAATGGTGCTTATTTAATATGTGTAGAATGATTGATGAAGAGGTATGTTGATGAGGATGTTATGTGATGAAGTGAATTGGTGTCTAAGGTGATTATATGATATGTGAATTGCATAATTTGAGTCGATTGGAGTCTTATGAGTATTTTGAAAATAAAGGATCTTTTGAGAAGGAGTTTTAAATAAATGATTTGTGAGCATTTTTGCATAAACTATTTATACACTATTTTTGAGTTTAAGAAATGATTATTTTCATCTATGATTTAAAAAGAGATTAAGCACGAGTTGAGTTTGAGAAATCATTTAATTATTTTTGAATGCGAGTATTTGGAGTATAAATGAGTTGAGCTTTTTGAATGCGAGTATTTGGAGTATAAATGAGTTGAGCCTTTCTACTTTAAAAATGTCGATTTTTTAGATTTATTTGAGATTGTAGAGATTCTAAAGAGAAGAGTTTGATGATTTGAGATGAGTCGATTTGAAAGAAAGTCCAATGAGGCCAAATTTGAGTTGAGTTTTGAAAAGAGTCCAATGATACTAAATGAGTATTTTGAGTATCCACTCACTTAATAGATATGAGTATATTGAGTCTTGGAAGGAGTATCGAGCACCGAATTGGGTAAGAGTATTGTCCATACTCAGACTAATAAACTACGTCGCCAAACATAGAAGGGGATGAAACCATTAAAGTAGGATGCTTCCCATGGAATTGAACTGTTAAAGTCGGATGTTTCTTTTTTTATTGTCTTGATATTATAGGACTTGGTTGGATTGGATCCATTATTGGTTGATTTGTCCATACCCTGGCAAGGTATAAATGGATGTTGCAACAACGTCGGTTTGTTGTACTATCACTCGCTTATATGGTGATGGTTGTCGGTTAGAGAAACTCCCAATTAAATGGATTGTGCTTAATCTGATTTGTTTGATTGTGATTGTATATGATTGAGTTGAATTGTAAAATATTGCATAATTTAATTTGCATATTTATTGAGTTGAGCCCTTTGAGTTAGTTGTTGAGTTGATTGTATATGATCGGATTGGATTAGATGAATTGTGATTTGATAGTGTACAATTGGACTGGATTGGATTAGATGATATGTTGATTGGGTTGAATGGAAGGATATATGATTGGATTGGATCGGATCGCATATGATCGGGTTGAACCGATTGTATATGATTGGATTGAATCGGATGATATATGATTTGATTGAACTGTATTGTGTATGATTGGATTGGATTGTATGATGTGTGATTGGTCTTTGTCTAGAAATATATTCTTACTTTAGACTTATGACGCCTTATGTGAGTCTCTCCTACCTTTTTTATTAGATATAGTTGACCCAATGTTATTCTTCCTTGAGGTATGTTTTATTCTGCCATATTACATACTCGTACATTCCACATACTAACGTCCATTTGGACCTACATCATTTTATGATGCAGAGATAGGTTTAAGAGATCGTCAATAGGAGCACCATTAAGGATCTATACATACTCAGCATATTGGTGAGTCCTTCCCTATATTCGGAGGATGTCGCTTATGTAATCTTGCATTGAGTTAGCCCTTTTCATTTTTATTTGAGGTAGCCATGAACATGTCATTGACACCAATTAGATAGTAGTGATAGAGGATTCATTGACTAGATAGTGATGGGTCGATTGAGTATTTCTATCCTTGAGTTATTCTTTTCAAACTATTTTTAATGACAAATATTTTAGTTGATCTGTTGGCCCATGGCCTTTATTCTTTAAGTTGGATGGGTTATTTGAGTTGCCCGCTAAATTATTTTTTATTTTTAAACTTTTTGCTGAATGAATGAATTAACGGATATGTGACCAAGCTATGTGGTTCGCTTGGGAGTCAGAAATGGTTCCTGAGTGTCGGTCATGTATAGGGTACCCTCTCGGGGTGTGATAATAAATCCACCCAAGATCATTTAGTATGAGTTATTAGGATGGGCTGATTTTCTGTGCAGGTTGTAGTTCTAGAAGTTTGTTTGGGTTGGAAAGGAGTTTGTGAGTCCATCTAAATTTACTTAGTTTTGCTAGTTATCTTGTTGGGTTCCATGTTTTTTGGTACACATCCCTTGCTTCTACACTTGTGTAGTTTCTTAGCCTGGACTTTGACCCCTCATTCATTCAAATCATTTGAGGCTTCCAGGAGATTGAGAGAGGTAGCTATTGATATTAAGCGGACTCTTAGGTTTTCTTGTACTTTTATACTTTACTCTATTTGCGCGTTGAAGACATATTGAGACTTATACTTTTCATTTAGGTCTTATTTTAGCGGCTTGTACAGGTGACAACCAGTCTTAGGGGTTATTTAGTTGAAAGACTTTCACTTTTGTTAATTACTTGCCTACTTATATTATTTCTACTTTACTTTCGCTTTAATAGGTTTTCAGTTGACTTGTCTCGGTAGATTAAGACGAGCATCATCACACCCAAATTTGGGTCATGACAAAATAGCATCGGAGCTCCAGGTTCATAGGTATCACGTGTACAAATCAAGTATAAGTAGAGTCTCAAGGATCGGTATGGATAAATTTGTATTTATCTTCAAGAGGCTATGAAGACTATTAGAAAACTTCCTTTATTCATTCTCTATTATCGTGTAGAGTTATTTTTGCTAGTGTTGAGTGTCGTATGTTGTTTTGGCAGATACCGAGGCCAGATCTACGTATATTGGTAGAAGAGAGGCAGTTGTTGACACCCCACCTAGGGATAGAGGTAGGAGCCAAGCTAGATGTTGAGGTCGTGGAGCAGCTACTAGTAGAGGTTGTGCTTGAAGAGCGGTATCTGCCTGAGGTCATTCTAAAGAGGCCTCCCCAGAGCCACATATTAAGATTACTACCAAGTTCCTCCAGAGCCCATACCACCATTGCTTTAGAAGAGCTTATTGAGGATGCTAGATGTGTAGGAGAGTCTCACTCAGGGTGCTCCAGGCACGCCACAGGATTCACAAAATAGGGTTTGGGCACAGACTCCAATACAACATCAAGTCCCAATGGTTTAAGATCAGGTAGATCAGCCACTATTTTTTCCTACACCAGCTGTTAGTGCACAGGTTTCTTCAGATATTGTTATGACTATAGCAAATTAGTAGTGCTATGAGAGGTTTTAAAAGATGAAACCACCCCATTTCCAGGTGGTAGGAGAGAGTATACACATAAGTTTTTGACACTATTCCATGAGATTTTCATGGTCGTGAGTATGGATGATGCTCGAGATGTTTCATTTGTTGTACTCTAGCTTCATGGGTCGGCCAGGGAATGGTGGAGGACATGCATGAGGTCCAGACCAGTTACATCCCCTACAGGTGAGTGGGGAGTTTTTTCTAGTTCTTTTGAGGATCGCTTCATCCCACAAAATGTACGAGAAAATAGTAGATTGAGATTTGAGAGTTTAACTCAAAGTTGTATCTTAGTTGCCAAGTATGAGGCATATTTTTGTTAGTTATCAAGGCATTCTACAGCATTGATCCCAAATGAAGAAGAGAGGGTCCATAGATTTGTGAATGATTTGACCTTCACTGTTCAGTCTTATGTATTCAGATCGGCCTGTGAGGGGGCTTTCTTCTAATCCATTGTGAACACCACCAAGGAGGTGGAATTGATTGTCATAGAGGAGTTTTGGGATCATAAAAAGGTCTGTGCTAGTGGTTAATTTTTAGGTACCTCATCTGAAGATAGGGGTTCACATCGAGGTAGCAGTCAATTTCAGCGCTAGAGACCTGTTCATGCTCTTATGCAAATAGCCGAGACTGGGCAAATAGTTATAGAATCTTATAGTTCATGCTGAGGTAGTTATGGTATTCTATCGATTTCTTCACAACAATCCTTTGTTCCAAGATCCTATTTATTTTGTGGAGATACAGGTCACTTGATTCGTTAGTGCCCTCTATAGACTCATTCAGGGCCCCAGCGCACTTATTCAGCTGATCTAAATTGAGATTAAGTGCCTCTAGCCAGAGGTTGGGGCAGAGCTCAAACAGGTAGAGGTGGTAGGGCCTCTAGTAGTAGCATTGTGGTTCTGCTAGGTAAAGTTACAATTCACACAGGGGTGGTAAAGGAGCTCAGTGCTATGCTTTTTCAGGGAGACCCAAGGTTGAGGCATCCGATGCAGTCATTATAGATATCATCCAGGTTCGCCACTATCATGCATCTATGTTATTTGATCTTGGATCTACATTCTCTTATGTGTCTACCTATTTTTCCATCTGGATTTGATTTTACATGTCATCGCATGCCATGCCAATTCATGTTTCTATACACGTGGGTGAGCCCTTAGTGCTGGATTGAGTGTATTAATCTTGTCTTATTTCTTTAGCAGGGTATGATACTTGGGTAGACATGACTATACAGAGTATGGTAGACTTTGATGTGATATTGGTATGGATTGGCTCTCTCCTTATCTTGTTATTCTCGATTATTACGCTAATTCTGTGAGTTTAGCAATATCTTGTATTTTGAAGATTGAGTGGAAGGGCACTAGTGGTTCTTATCCTAGTAAGTTCATCTCTTACATGCGTGCTCAGATATTGATTGATAGAGGGTGTATGTCCTATTTGGCATTTATTCGAAATACTAGTGTTGAATCATCCCCTATGGAGACTATTTCCGTGGTTAAGGAGTTTGCCGATGTATTTCCTACAGATCTTATGAGAGTTGCTCCGGATAGGGATATTGACTTTGCTATCAACTTGGAGTCGGTAACTAAGCCCATTTCTATTCCACCTTATCTTATGGCTCCGGAAAAGTTGAAGCAATTGAAGGACCAGTTGTAGGATATGTTGAGCAAGGGATTTATTCGCCCTAGTGTGTCATCTTAGGGTGCACCGGTTCTTTCTGTGAAGAAAAAGAATGAGTCTATGAGAATGTGCATCAATTATAGACAGTTGAACTAGACATCTTCACAATTATTGTCTTATTTAGATGAGTAACTTTATTAAGGATTTCTTCCTTCTCAACAATTAGATTATTATTAATGTTGATATATTCTTCATTTATTTTTTTAGTTTTTTTCAGGTCATGAATCTATACGTTTCTCTCCTTCAACTTTTTTCTTCATCACTTAAATAATCATTTCCCTTCAGTTTGAGGCACTTGTATTTATGTTTCAAACACCTCATTTCAATGTTTTGCACATTCAGTTGCATAAGCAAATATATAAAAATGTTACCTAAATTTGTATTTTAAAAAAAATAAAGATATATAGATGTAAAGAAAATATCATGTGTGGAAGTTGCAAAAATACATTAATAATATTATTTCTCTAGGTATAATTATATAATGCACTTAAAAATATATCATATAATTAGTTAAAAAAAGGAATTACTAAAGTCAAAAGGTATGAGAAGTTAGTTTATATAAGAAAAGATTTGAGAAATAAAATTGTAGTCAAGCAAAACTACATTAATAGTATTACTTATCTTCTCAAACTAAAAGTTACAATGAAGAAGAAGTTTTTCTTGGGACTGAAATTTAGATTGAAGAAGTTTTTCTTGGACTGAAATTTTAAATGAAGAAGAGTTTTCCTTGGGATCAATATTTATAGAATGAGATCTCTCCCCATATTTTAACCATTCTTATACGTTTTGTTATAAAAATATATTGTGTACTTAGTTAAAAAAGGATTGACACCTCATTTGTTTCCATTAAGATTCAGAAGTCTTAATCTGAATAAGCATCAAAATATTCACATGTGCATTAAGATCTAGATATCTAGATCTGAATACACGTTTGAATATTAAGATGTGGTCTCCAAATCTGAACACAACTCTCTATCTTATGGCTTAGGTGAAGGACCCAACTCTCTATCTTATGGTTCCATATTCTTTTTCCACATGCTGACATTTGAGATGTCAAGCACACTCGCTAGCTCTTTAGCTTCCATGTCACCTTCAATATCTTGAACCATCAAAACTCTTTTTAAAGGGTCCTTTGCTAAAATGCACTAAGGTTCCACTTCCTCCTCAATGACAGTTATAGCGGACAATTCTTCATATGCTGCAGGCAATTTCAGTGCTTAATATACATCAAACACCTTAACTTTGTCATGTGCTCTCATCACTCTACCTGCAACCACAGCCACATCAATAAGTGCATCTCTTATTGCTAAGAAGGGATGTCCCAAGATAAAGGGAACCTATGGATCAAGCTTAAAATCTAATACAACAAAATCAATCTGAAAGATGATTCATCGTACTCGAACTAACACATCCTCAATAATACCATTAGGTCTAGCTATAGAATGATCAGCCAATTGTAATAAAATGGTGGTTGGTTTAGGTTCTCCCAAGCCTAATTTCTTGAGCATAGATCTAAGCATCAAGTTTATACTTGCACCTCACAGAGACCTCTTGTGTTACTCCACTTACCAATGGTTACCTGTACCGTGAAACTACCTAGATCATTTTTCTTAGCTGGTGGCTTTACTTTGTTTAAGATCCTTGAACTACACTCTTAAGTGAGTGTCACTATTTTAAATTCAGCTAACTTGCTCCTGTTTTCCATAATATCTTTGACAAACTTGGTATATTTAGAAATACCCTAGAACACATCAATCAAAGGCAAGTTAATTTGTATATGTTTAAGCATATCTATGAATTTTTCAAAACATTCCTCCTCTTTCTTCTTTTTAATTTTTTTTGGGAAAATGGGAGATGGTTTTGTGTTTGGTAAGCTAGGTTCACCATATTCACCCTCCACGACTTTACTTTTACCTTTACTACTTTTTCTTTGTGGTGCTAGCTTCGGTAGTGGTCGTCCACTTAATGTGCTTACAATATTTACTAGCTTGGGATTTGGATCAGTGTTACCTGGTAAATCACCATACGGGCAAGAATTTGAGAACTTGCTAGCTATCACACCTTCTTCTCTAAATTTTGAGTAGTGATTTGATAATGACGAACGTCTGCAGCTAGCTTAGCATGGTCATCCATAAGTTTTTAAGCATGTCCTCCATGCTCATGTTTCCTGCACTACCTGATTAATGGTTGCTCTGGCCTTGCTGATTATAGTGCTAGCCTCCTCCTTGTGGTCTATATTTTTTTTTTCTTTGGTGCTGATTCATTTAGTTTCCACCCCAAGAAGGTTATAAATGTTGCCATAATTTTGTTGGCCTCCTCCCCTCTGGGTGTTCCTTAGTAAATTTACTTATTCTAGATTTGCACCATAATATTTTGATATGTATTCACTGCTGCCACACACTTCACACCACATATGTTGCTGCTGAACTATATTTACAAGAGTCTATTGTTGCCCTAAAGCTAGGTTGCTGAAGTAAGTCTTCATCATTTTTTGCATTGCTGCAATGTCTGCTGTCAAAGCTATCATAACATCTACTTCAAACATACCTACCTATATTTGGACAACAGGCCTAGCGTTTCCTCTACTTCATTCTATATTACCTTGGGATATATGATTCAACAATGTGTATAGCTTATCATATTTCTTCTTCAAAGCCTATCCGCCTGCAGTTAAATCAAGAAGAATTTTGGTGTTGGGTTCTAATCCTTCAATCATGGTATGGACCAACACCTCGCTAGCCTGGTGATGATGAGGACAGCTAATATTGTCACGACCCAATCCTAGGGCCTAGACGTGACATGGCAAATAAGGAACCCGAAAGTACCTCAAACAAGCCTCTTAGCATTCTTTTAGCCTTTCATAGGTAATGATGATAAATAAATAAGCAGAAGTCATAATAGAAAATCTTCAACTTACATATGTCCAACAATACCTCTAACTTTTAGATTTAACGGGGCTAAGACAAGTCCCTAGCTCACCTTCAATCTTAATCAAAAGAAATACCATAGTAAGTGTCTAAAGATCTCAACATAGATAGAAAGATAAAGAAGTATTATTCCTGGAACATGGGAACTCACCAAAAGTAGTCTTCAAATGAGATCTCAACTAGCCACGTGGAGGAGAATGAGGAGAAGCACTGATCCCTACATGGTGATACCATGTAGGGAAAAGAGTGCGTTAGTACTTTAAATGTACTAAGTATGTAAGCATTCATGACCATTAAGGAAATATTAAAACATTTATGTAGCATGAAACATAATACAATGCATGCATAATCAATCATAAAGATATCCTTTAAAACATTCATTTGTGGGAAAATGACCATAACTGACATTTAAGACCATGCACGTTGGCCGGGGAGACTACTTACCATATAGAACTCCATCAACTTTATTCATTTCTTTAATTTTAACTTTAAGGGCTTTCATGGATCCATTAGCCTAAGCCTACAAGGGCTCCTATGTTGGCACATAGTTAATGAGACAAGGGGTTGCTACAAGAATTCCCTTATCAAATCCCACCTCAATGCCCCATTCGGTGCTGAATAGTTTAATACTTTAAAATATTCATAACATATAACTTGAGAATTCAAACATCATATTCGGTAGAATAGCTCATTAAAATATTTGGTAATTCAAATATGCAAGAATTGTCCTTATTGCATAAAGAATCCATCATTCATATATTTTCATCAGTCTTTTATTTCATAAGACTCCCTTTTGATCATATATATTACTTTCATAAACATTCATTTGGAGTCAAAGCTTTCAAGTCAAACTTTATTAAAAACATAGTAAAACTAGGTGGGTTCAAATCACTTCAACTTGAAAACATGTATGTAAATAAATATACATAAATACTTTGAGATCCATTAATTAAAAATCATGCTTTAAATAACTCACCATGAATTTCAAAAATATTTAAAAAGATAAATAGAGAAATTACTTGCAAACCATCAATTCATACATATGAAATTATGTTGCATCAAAATAGACCAATAATCATTAGTTTAACCATAATTCATGCTATTAAGTAAAAATAATAATTACCCATAAGAAAATATTACTTGAAATTAAGAGACTTAATTGAAAGAGTTTTTGAACTACATGGAACCCATTGATAAACACCCACATAACTTAGAGTAATGCTTAAACAAAATAAATATAATTTATCATATAATCAAAATAATTTAGGTATGAAAGTGGAAGAAATACTCTCATTGAAGTCTTACATACCTGGAATCCAAAGCATTACTTAGAATCGAAGGACTTAATAAATACACTTGAATCCTAGCATTTTTTCCTTGCCGGAGCATTTTGTGTACTATCCAGAGTATATCAATCACCGAAATAGTATTTCTTCACTACTACGAACTAAAACTATTTTTTTAAAATGAGTAAAAAAGTGTATAGAGAGAAGAATTGCTTGAGAAAGCTTGATAAACAGAATGATGAATTAAAGTGGGTATTTATAGGTGTGAAAGAGAGACCTAACAATAATTAAAATAATTATAAAGAAAAATTTGAACATTTAATGGAAGATTGTGATGTCATGGTGATGTCAAATGGAGAAGTATTGATACCATGAGTGATGTCAAATATATCTAGATCTTTCCATGGTTGGTGAGATAAAATTTCTTTTAATGGAATACCTTTTTTCGGAGTTTCGTTTGAACAAGATAACGTCCTCATTAGGATTTGGTGTCTCACATAAATTTTTTCTCTAGAAGTCTACTTGCATGTCGTTCAATAATTAACCAATTTGGATCCGCCTACAGTGAGATATGATTTTTCTTCTATAAACACTCCATTTCTTCACAACACGTTGTCTTACAATAATTAATTTATTTGACCTACTTAACCTCTAAAACATAAAATATAGTCTTCACAAAAGTTGTAGGTAATAATGTTGGGGTTATTCAGAAATTTGAATCACCTAATTTGGACTACCATTGAAAAGTTATTCCCAAAATACAGAAGTTGTATCATTTTCATTGAAAATTGGAAAATCATATACAATGTTTTTAGGGAGTGTTACAAATAAGTACAGATTTAAACCTGTCCCAGGTTTGGTATAAATTTTTTCCTGACTTCTATTTGAAGCTTAGAATTTTAGCTCTTAGCTTTGTTGTAAGGGCCCAACGCACTTATTCAGCGGATCCAAAGTGAGATTCGGTGCCACAAGCTAGAGATCAGGGCGGAGCTTAAACAGGTAGAGGTGGTAGGGCCTATGGTAGTGGCGCTGTGATTCTACGAGGTAGAGGTACAGTTCACGCAGGGGGTGGTAAAAGAGATCAGTGCTATGCTTTTTCAGGGAGACCCAAGGTTGAGGCTTCTGATGCAATCATTATAGATATCGTCCCAGTTCGCCACTAACATGCAACTATGTTATTTGATCCTAGATCTACATTCTCCTATGTGTCTACCTATTT
The DNA here is from genome assembly GCF_947179165.1 of Solanum dulcamara. Classification (NCBI taxonomy): domain Eukaryota; kingdom Viridiplantae; phylum Streptophyta; class Magnoliopsida; order Solanales; family Solanaceae; genus Solanum; species Solanum dulcamara. The sequence continues at coordinate 62,204,207 of NC_077242.1, forward strand.
TTCATCTAGATTTGATTTTACTTTTGATCGCATGTCGTGCCTGTTCATATTTCTACACCCTTAGGTGAGCCCTTAGTGGTAGATAGAGTGTATCGATCCTGTCTTGTTTCTTTAGCCGGGTATGATACTTTGGTAGACATGATTATATAGAGTATGGTAGACTTTGATGTGATATTGGGTATAGATTGGCTCTCTCCTTATCGTTCTATTCTCAATTATTATGCTAATTCTATGACTTTAGTAATACCTTGTATTTTGAAGATTGAGTAGAAGGGAACTAGTGGTTCTTATCCTAGTAAGTTCATCTCCTACATGCATGCTCAGAGATTGATTGATAGAGGGTGTATGTACTATTTGGCATTTATTAGGGATACTAGTATTGAGTCACCCCCTATAGAGACTATTCCCATGGTTAAGGAGTTTGCTGATGTATTTTCTACTGATCTTTCGAGAGTTCCTCTGGATAGAGATATTGTTTTTGCTATCAACTTAGAGTCGGCAACTAAGCTTATTTCTATTCCACCTTATCCCATGGCTCTGGTAAAGTTGAAGCAATTCAAGGACCAATTGTAGGATATGTTGAGCAAAGGGTTTATTCGCCCTAGTGTGTCACCTTAGGGTGCACCAGTTCTTTTTGTAAAGATGAAGGATGGGTTTATGAGAATGTGTATCAATTATAGACAGTTGAACAAGGTAAAAATTAAGACCAAGTATCCTGTTTCTCGTATTGATGACTTATTAGACCAGCTTTAGGGAGCAGCCTTTTTCTCTAAGATTGACTTGAGATCCAGGTACCATTAGCTAAGGAATAGGCCATCGAATATTCCTAAGATAGCTCTTTAGACCGTTATGGCCACTATAAGTTTTTGGTTATGTCATTTGGGCTGACCAACGCTCCAACAACAATCATAGAGTTGATGAACGGGGTGTATAGGCCGTATTTAGACTCCTTTGTGATTTTTTCCATTAATGATGCCTTGGTGTATTCCAAGACAGTGAGGATCATGCTTGTCATTTGAGATCAGTTCTTTAGAAATTGAAGGAGCAAAACTTATATGCCAAGTTCTCCAAATATGGGTTTTATCTTAATTCTGTGATATTTCTAAGACACATGGTGTCCAAGAAGGGTATTAGGGTGGATCCAGCCAAGATTGAGGCAATTAGAGGCTTGACCAGGCCTACTTCCCCTACTGAGATTTAGAGTTTTATGGATTTAGCTGGGTATTACTGATGCTTCGTGTAGGGATTCTCTACTATTGTGGCTCCTTTGACTAGACTAACATAGAAAGTAGTAGATTTCCATTGGTCCGATGAGTGTGAGGTGAGATTCCAAAAGCTTACCCGAGGAGGGTGTGGACTTCACCATGTATTGTAATGCTTCTGGTGTTGGTTTGGGTAGTGTTTTCATGCAGATTAAGAAGGTAGTTGCCTATGCATCTAAACAGTTGAAGGCTCATGACAGTGTAAATGGCTTTAGTTACTGAAGAACTATGACATAACTATCTTATTTCACTTGGGAATAGCCAATGTGGTAACCGATGCTTAGAGTAGTAAGGCTCCTAGTATGGGGAGTCTCGCAGTGATTAGTGTTGATAGGAGGCCCTTGGCTAGAGATTTTTAAAGGTTAGCCAACAACTTTATCCGATTGCGGGTTTCTAAGAAGAGTGGAGGATTTATTGCTTTTATTGAGGCTCTTCTTCCTTAACTGAGCAGATTGGGGAGAGATAGTTTGATCATGAGAAGTTATGTCTAATTCGAGACAATATGTTGAGGGGTGAAGCCAAGGAGGCTAGACTTAATCCAGAGGGTATTTTGAGGATTGAGGGTCAACCCAAGTTGGGCGATTTGATTAGATTGATACTAGAGAAGGCTTATTGATCTCGATATTCTATTCATCCAAATGATATAAAGATGTATCATGAACTTAGTCAGCATTATTGGTGGTGTGGAATAAAGAGGGACATCGCAGAGTTTGCATCCAAGTGTTTGACCTGTCAGCAAGTCAAGTGTGAGCACTAGCGGCCCAAAGATGTGTCTCAAAGGATGCCCATTACTACTTAGAAGTGGGAGTGAATCACCATGTAGTTTGTTATGGGTTTGTCTCCCATCGTAGGTGGTTATGATTCTATATGGAGGATTGTTGATAGACTGACCAAGTCTGCCTATTTTATTTTTATTCGAGTGAAGTACAGTGCGAAAAGGCTAGCCCAGTTGTAAATCAGTTAGATTGTTCAGCTTCACGGTGTACTGATATCTATAATTTCATATTGGGGTTCCTGTCTGCCTCATACTTTTGGAAGGCATTACAGCATGGGCTGGGTACGCAGCTTGATATGAGTACAACTTTTTATCCACAGATTGATGGTCAGTCCGAAAGAATGATTTAGGTGTTGGAGGATATGATCGATCCTATGTTATTGATTTTTTTCTAAGGTGGGATTAATATTTTCCCTTAGTAGAGTTCACCTACAACAATAGTTATCACTCCAACATTCAGATGGCCCCATTCGAGGCATTATATAGTAGGCGGTGTCGATCTTCTATTAGGTGGTTTGACTTAGCTAAGATGGAATCTTTAGAAACGGACTTGCTTAGAGATTCCATGGAGCAGGTTCATATGATTCAGGGTAGGTTCTAGATAGCCCAAAGTAGGAATAGAGTTATACATATAGGAGGGTTCGACCTTTGGAGTTTATGGAGGGTGATAACGTTTGGCTTTGGGTGTCGCCTATGAAGGTCATAATGCGGTTTGGGAAGAAAGGAAAGCTTGTCCCTTGGTTTATTAGCCTGTTTGACATTTTGGGGAGAGTGGGAGAGGTGGCTTATAGGTTGGCTATTCCACCCAGCTTATCAGTGGTGCATCATGTGTTTTATATCTCCATGCTCTGGAAGATGTTCCGGATGAGTCTCAAGTGATCTCTCTTAATACGGGTCTTGAAAACCCGGATGATGCCATAAAAAAACAAAAAATAGTTGGGACCAGATTTGACTTTCGCGAAGGAGCCCATAGGCATTCTTGATAGATAGGTTCATAAGCTTAGGACCAAGGAGATTGCTTTAGTGAAGGTACAGTAGAGATACTGCTCAGTCAGAGAGGTGACTTAGGAGTCGAAGGCTGACATGTGGACCCGATAACCACAACTTTTGGAGGCTTCAAGTACTTTCTTTTATCTTATGTTCAAGAACGAACATAGTTTTTAGTGATGGATGATGTAATGACCCTAAAGGTCATTTTTGGTAATTTTTATAAAATGACCATTTTACCCCATCCAATAGTTTCCTTGAGTTTCTTTTGATTGATATCCGATATCAGTTAGGTGGATTTTCTTGAAAAGTTGATATTTTTTATAAACTTTGAGTTTTAGAGGTTTAAATGAATCAAAAGTGGAATTTGAGGTCATTTGGAGTTTGGGTATCGAAATGGAATTTTGTTAATTCCAACAGTTCTGGAATGTCAAAATTGGTGTAGCAGAGTGGACGAAATTAGATTCGGGGTTATATCATGTTTTTGAGGGTAGAGTTGGAAATATTTAAGTTTTTGGTTATAGGGTTGACTTTGATCAACATTTAGATATCGGATGCTCATAAATGAATTCAGAAAACTCTGTTGGATTTGGAGGGTGATTATAGGTCTAGGTAGAGTTTTTGTGTATTTTTCGGAAGCTCTAAGGGTGTCTTTTTGTCTTTTGAGGCATAAAATTGGTCTACTTGCGACTTTTTGGATTCCAGAATCGAATCTTGAAGGTTATTCGAAAACTTTGAGACATGGTGTATTTCTTTGGGTTGCTGATGTCTGGTGTGGCCACTTTAGCGAGGGGGTGTCTTTTTAACGAAGTCTGCTTAAGAGATGCACCCGCCACTTTAGCGAGCAAGTCACTTAAGTGGGGTTCGCTTCGCAAAAGCAATGGTCTGCGAAAGCGAACTCCTGGTCGCTTAACCAATATTTAAGAGGGTTTAGACGGGGGTTTAAGCATTTTCTTCCATTTTTGAAGTTCTTGAGCATGATATAAGAAATTTGAAAGAAGGTTTTAGCGTGGAAACAACTGGGTAAGCTCTTTTTACTCCAAATCTTCATTACCCATTGATTAATTCTGAATTTAATCATGGAAATTGATGATATTGATTTGTGATATTGGAGTTTTTCAAGAACTTAGGAAAGTTTCTTTAAATGATGATTCTGATTCAATTTGATCTTGTTTTCTAAATGATTTTCACCAATGAGTTCTTAAAGGTATGAGGAACGTTCTCATGCAAAAATTCCTGGATTTAAACCCCCATTTTCATAATTGAAATTTGAACCTTTGGACCCCTTTCCCCGAATTTCTCATTCTTAGCCGTTGGACTTGGGTTCATATTGTTAAACACTATTTTATTAGATTTTGGCAAGTCTTAGTATACTCAAAAGGGGAAATCTCACGTGGATTGAGTGACCACGTATTGATTGCAAGTGGACTCTTAAAACTCCGTGAATCTATTAGAATCCCAATTTTCCCTTTGTATATGTGTTGGGGAGTAATTGGGATAAGGTTACGGATTGAATTCTGATATGAACTAATCTAAATTGATCGAAGGGGTTAATAAAAAATGATGTATTTTATTGTAGAGATTTGAACATGATATACCATGATCTAGATATCTTTGTGTATTTCATGAAATACTTGATAGTCTGATTATGATTGCGGATTCTTTGAATTTATTTATTCTTCATTACTTCTGTGAGCATGCTAATTGCATTGTTTCTGAAACACTGTGATGAAAAGTATATGATTGTGAGACCGAGGTTATTTCCGACAATATATTATGATGTCGAGGTAATTTCCGGTGAGAGACTATTAGGGATAGGTCATTGATGAGGTTATATTGTCGAGGTCATTTTCAGCGGGATTGTATTGTTGAGGTCATTTTCGGCGAGATTATATTGTTGAGGTCATTTCAAGCGACATTTTGAGGCCGGGGTCATTTCCAATGAGAGATGGTGCTGCCGAGGTCATTTTTGGTGAGATTATGATGTCGAGGTCTTTGTCGGAAATTGCACACATGCATGATCATTGAGTGTGCATGTACTTTTCTGTATATTTATATGGGACAGACTTGATACTTATATGTGACTTATGACTACTTGTGAACTATGACTTGTGATTCTGAGCTGTGATTTGATCATTATTTGAACTGTTTAGCATGAGCTATTAGGTTGGACTAATTTTCTGTGTAATTTGTAGTTCTGGAGGTTCGATTAAGCTGGAAAGGAGTTCATGTATCCTTCTAGATTTACTTATTTTTGCTAGTTAGTTTTTTGGGTACCGTGTTGTTTGGTACTTGCCCCTTGCTTCTACACTTATGTAGGTTCTGAGCCTAGACTTTGATCTCTCATTCATTCTGATCATCTGAGGTTTCCAGGAGATTGAGAAAGGTAGCTACTGATATTCAGCGAACTCTCATATTTTTTTGTACTTTTATGTTTTACTGTATTTGAGAGTTGAAGATATATTGAGACTTGTACTTTTCATTTTGGTCTTATTTTAACGGATTGTACATCTGACAACCAGTCTTAGGGGTTATTTAGTAGAAAGACTTCTACTTTTGTTAATTACTTCTCTACTTATATTATTTTTGCTTTACTTTTACTTTGATTAGATTTTAAGCTGACTTGTCTCGGTGGGTTGAGACGAGTGTCATCACACCCTGATTCAAATCGTGACAAATATGAACATCAAACCTTTTTTGCGGCAAAATGAAGAAAACATTAGTAAATACTATTAATCTTTATGTACGCATCTCACTCACTATTAGGCATGAGAATAGTATTGATTGATGGATTATAAATATTGCCAGTTGTTTTAGTTATTGGCAACTAAGGTTGATATTTTTCTTTTTAATAATCATAACGGTTCTTAGAGGTTTTAAAAATGTCTTCTAAATTCTTCTAAATCACTCTTGAATTTTCTAAAGATTGTTCCATAACTGAAATATAAAATATAATAAATATAACATATGAACATATGCAACAAAAAATAACTGAACAAAGACAATCAGAATGATTAAAAAGATCAAAAACAATGAAAAAATCTTCATATTCTGAATATAGAAGCAAAAACTAACCTAGTTGTAGTATGTTATGGTATTTGTTTTTACTACTCGTTGGTCCACATGTATTGGGAGATTAAAACATAACAATAATACTGTATCTAGTGTAATCTCACAAGCGAGTTTGATCATATCAGCGAGTTTGATGATCAAACAGTCTCAACAAAATTAGTTGCCTAAAACAAAATTTTAATAAGAGAATATACATAGTTCAACAATAAGTATACAACTTGAAAAAAGTTCTTTTAAGTTAAAAAATGTTAGTCATTTGTTGCAATATAATAACTTGATTTTAGTTCTAAAAACTATTACTAGTATATTAACTTTATATAGTTTAATTTAAAATTTTAAAATACTAGACAAAATTCTATAGTTATTTTATAAAAAAAACTTAAAAAATTAGAAATACAAGTTAATATAGTACTAATGTCAAAACAATATACAAGGAAATAATGAGTACTTTTAAATATTAATTGTGGTCTAAATCAAAATTTTAATAAGAGACCTCAAGTATACACCTAGTTCAACAATAATAATCTATCTAGTGTGATCTCACAAGCAGATTTGATCATACAAGCGAGTTTGAGAGTTTGAAGATCAAAAGTCTCGATAAAATTAGTAGCCTAAAATAAAATTCTAATAAGAGGTCTCAAGTATATACATTGTTCAACAATAATATTATATCTAGTGTAATCTCACAGAGGGTCTAATCATACAAAGTCTCAATAAAATTAGTGATCTAAAATAAAATATTAATACAACACCTCAGGTATGTACATAGTTCAACAACGATAATATATTTAGTGTAATTTCACAAATGGATTTGATGATCAAAGAGTCTCAATAGAATTAATGGTCTAATATATATATATATATATATATATATATACATAGTTATTGTTTTGAATCATAGCTAGTATTTTTTTCGATCAGAAATCTTGATAAATATCAATACACCAAAAATATTATTGCAACAAGAGTTCTTGACAAATATCAATACACCCCATAAAAATTGTTAATGTTAAAAAAATACTTGTAAAGATGTAATGACCCTCCAGGTCATTTCCTTCATTTTTTGATCTTTATAGCGTTTAGAGCTTTCCTGTAGTGATCTCAAGTCATTTATGACTTGTTGGCACTGAAAGTTTGATCGCATGATCGTTCCTTTGGATTTTATGTCTGTTTTCCTATTTTGGAGTTCTTGGAGTTTGAATGTGCATACCCATTTTGGTCTTTGCATTCGTGCCACCTAGGCTGCGTTCGTGGAAACCAGTGGGCTTGGCCTTCGCATTCGTGGGGGCCTTCCATGTTTGTGGAGCCTGACGGATTTTCCATCTGCGTTCGTGGAGCTTTGAGGGCTTAGCGTCCGCGTTTGCAGAGCTTTTCCTCCGCGTTCGCGGAGAGCATTTCACTGGTCTTTTAATTAAGACAGTGACGTGAACTCAGCTCATTCTTTTGTGTTCATTTCGCGATTTTGAGAGCTACACCCCTCCATTTTGGGTGATTCAAGTTGCTTTAGGTCCGAAATCAGTGTGGTTCATAGTGGATGCTTGGAGAACTTCGAAAAGCATCGTTTTGAGGTAATTTCTTACCCAAAGGGGCTACCTAAGCTTGAATTACTTTTTTAATGGTGAATTAATTTCCATGAACTGATTCCTTCATTTTTGAGCATTGAATTATGATATATTTTTTACCAAAAGTTCATTAAGTTCAAATGAACCTTTTCACGAAGTCGAATTCAGGATTTTTGATGTGGATCCCACAATCCCGTTTTAGATTGAATTTTGGTTCCAACTCCAAAAAATGTGAATTGGGTGTCAAAACGTTGTTAATTACATCATGATCAACATTTTTTAGCGTGGAAGAAATTGGAGGTGATTCGGAGGTCGAAAGCATCAAATTGGAGAATTCAGAGCGCGTGTGATCGGCTTCAAGGTAGGTACGGTTTCCCACTTTGACTGAGCTTCAGTAGATATTGTTTAGTATATATTTCATGTGATTTAGGCTCGTATTTGCCGAGTTTAAGGCTTTCCTCCATCTATTCCATTTTCTTGACACCGAGTGAGCCTTAAACTAGCGTAATCTCTTGAAATCCTTGTCTTAGGCCTGTGGCTTTACTTGCATTTTGGATTCGTAAGATTACCCTTCTTAGGATTGGTAATGATGGTCTTAGGTTAGGTTTGAGCCTTAGATGCTTTAGCTTGTGTTTCCTAGCCCTTATAGTTAGGCGTAGCTTCCGGTAGAGCTGGTTATGGTGGTTGTACCTTTGTGCTAATGCTTGTGACCTATGTGGCTAGTCGTAGCCATAGGTTCGGCTTAGTTGTGTTCATTGGGAGCTGAGATGGGATATTTTGGTGTAAGTTGTCGATCCTAGGGATACTTTCTCCCCCTATCTGACTTTGAGTCGTTTCCCGATTACTTCGCTTTTTGTTTTGCAGTAGGTTTGAGATGCCAATATGTCTATTATCTGTTGTTGGGCCCGAGGCCGTATTCGAAGAGCGATTGGATCCTAGGTTAGTTCCTCTGTCTTGTTTGTCACGACCCAAGCCTAGGGCCTAGACGTGACATGGCGAATGAAGAACCCGAAAGTACCTCAATCAAGCCTCTTAGCATTCTTTTAGCCTTTCATGGGTAATGATGATAATAAACAAGCGAAAATCATAATAGTAAATCTTCAACTTACATATATCCAACAATACCTCTAACTATTAGATTTAACGGGGCTAAGACAAGTCCCTAGCTCACCCTCAATCATAATAGAAAAAATGTCATAGTAAAATATCTTAACATATCATAAGCTAGAAAGATAAAGGAGTATTGTTCCCGAAACATGGGAACTCACCAAAAGTAGTCTTCAATGGAATATCAACTAGCCACGTGGAGGAGAACGAGGAGGACCACTGGTCCCTACATGGTGATATCATGTAGGCAAAAGAGTATGCGTTAGTACTTTGAATATACTAAGTATCTAAGGATGCATGAACATTGAGAAAACATTAAATCATTTATGTAATATGGAACATAATTTAATGTATGCATAATAAATCATATAGATATCCTTTAAAACATTCATTTTGTGGGAAATTAACCATAACCGACATTTAAGACAATGCGATCTATTACATGGAATCCAACATAACCCCCTACGTTGGCCGGGGAGACTACTTGCCAGGTAGAACTCCGTCAACTTCATTCATTTCTTTAACTTTAACAGAATATTCCTTTTCGGAACTGCATTTGAACAGGATAAATTCCTTATTAGGATTTGATGTCTTCATAAGAATTGTAGGTATAGAAGTCTAGTTTCATTTCATTCAAGAATCAACCAATTTGGATAATTCTACAGTAAGATATGATTTTTCTTCTATAAACACTCCTTTCCGTCACAACATTCTGTCTTACAACAATGCATTTATTTGACCTACTTAACCTCCGAAAATTAAAATATGGTCTTCACAAAAGTTGTAGGTAATGATCTTATGGTTACTCCGAAATTTGAATCACCCAATTTGGACAACCCTATAAAAGGTTATGCCCAAAATATAGAGGCTGTATTATTTTTAGGCGAGAATTGAAACATCGTATACAACGTTTTTAGGGGATGTTACATTGTTAGTGTACTAAGATTTGGTATTTCATTTATGACTGTGTACCTTGTTTGGATGCTGATGATGGCATTCTTGCATTGATTGAGCTTATTCACTCATTTTGTGGTACGATCCTTGTATTGCCATTGGATTTTCACTACTATTTTGAGAGGACAATCTATTTCTCACACTTTTACTACTTTCTAAACTGATTTTAACAAGAGTCGTAGATCTTCGTCCTTATTTATTATTTAAAAACCCAATTTTATCCTACCATTTAAAATTATATATTTATAATCTATTTTTTATTTATAATATTGTAAGATTAATCCCTCACTTATATGACACTATATAACGACGAATCACGATATAATTTAATCAAACATTGTATGCATCAAAACAATACAACACATTATAAAGCGAAATAACTATCCAAACAACGTGTTAAAAAACAAACATTACATAAAGATGGAAGACGGGCAAATCATATATAAATCGGAGTTGCAACTTCACCGTAGGCATTAGGTGGTTCAGGTTTAAGACCTCCATCTCGATTTTTTTTCTCATCCATTTGCCCATCTGATGTTTAAACTTATTAGACTAACAACAACTTAATTACTTGGTATGCTCCATAAACATCTTTTTGTTTGTTTTCATAATAAGATCATATGAAGAAAAACAAAGCGCTAGTTATTAAATTCGCATCTAATGGCAAGGCAAATCCCGCTATTCGTGCCCATTGCTACGGTTGGAAAATACAGAAAAAGAAAACAAGGCAAGTAAGCAGGAAATCTTTCGTCCATTATGTTGTTGAAAAGAAAGGATCCCAGTCCCAGGTAAAACCTATTCTTGCACTGATCTCCTAGCAGCATCTTCTTCAGCTTTCATCTTCCTTTCCCACTTTCTCTTCCTATAATCAGCCAACATTTCTGGCATTTTTTGCATCAGTTCAGCTGTCTTTGCCCATTTTTCTGCTGATATTCTGTCACACTTGTGCCCTTTCTGCTTGGTTCTCATTTGCTTTCTCTCTGGATCGTATGGCCAATCTTGTCCAGCAAGAACAACTTCCTTGCGGAGGCGAGCTCGATGGCGAGCACTGATCCCTAGAGGTTTCCAGGCTCCAAGCTCCCAGTAACCCCAAACTCCCTTTGAAAGCTCATCCTTGTATTTAACTAACTTTTCTTGCCATGGATATTGATATTCCCAAACTGCTTTTGCTACAGACTTTACAGCTTTTCCAGCCATTCGTCCTGGAAACAAATACATAAAACTTTTCTTTGAGCTTTCTCACAAAGTCGAATTTTTGGACACGCAAGTCTATCAAGGCATACTAAAATGAGATGTATGCATATTAGACAGGTTATTCCATGATTGTAAGTGGATGCCACAACATATAGCGAGTGAAAATAATATAAGAGGTTGAAAATACAAGATCCTCTCATAGGATGTCCCTCTGAACTAAACATCAAAACTACTACCTGCTGCTGCTGCTTAAGAAAAATTTAACTCGAATCTTTGGTATAACTATGTCCATACACACCTCCTTCGTACACCTTCATTTTATACTAAGGCAGGACTTGGATCTATTATGATTTCATAAACTATTCACTAAAGATCACTGATACAGTAGACAAACTATGGGAACTAACTTAACTGGAAAATACTCTTGGTCCTTTTCAGCACAAAGAAAGTATAAGAAGCAATTTGAGGAGTCTATAAATAGTGTACTAAAAAACAATAGATATTTGCATCCACTTACAATCATTCTTACAACCCTGGATAGGATACATTTCTTTTGAACCGAGGGTCTATTGGAAACAGCCCACAAATGTAGGGGTGAGGTCACTTACGGGATTTCAATAGGTATGTTGTTGTTGTTGTTGTTGTTGTTGGTACCGAGGGCACAAACTCTGCCTTTTTGTGTAGCTTAAACTATTGATACCCTTTACAAATCCCTAAAGGAATAGCCATCCAAAGTTAGGCTACGAACAAGAAACTACGCTTAAACCTCACATTATTTTTCTTTTAAATACTCAAGTTATAACGTAGATGAATGTAACTATTTCTCAGATATTACAACAGATAATAAGGCAGCACAGCAATAGAGTAACAGCACAATAACAACTTAGCACATAAGGAATGCTGCAGGTTTCATCATGCCAGAAGATTTATACTAATTTTCCATCTTTTTCGTACAGTGATAGTTTTAACGTTTCATAACTAGACAAGGTCAAAGATGATCATATATGTCACATGTTTTGCAAATAACAGGCTACCTCCAACCTTAGCCCTGACACATGAATATATAATACACTTTTATCACACTTAAGGTACCAATGGTTTGTGTCCTACTACACTATTATAACACTGTAAATGGAAATTACCAACTGTTTTAAAGAATTTTGTAATATCTAGCTTCCACGGTTGAAACTTTATTGGGAAATAACAGCTGTATTTATATTTTTGGGTGAAATGAGAAAGTTTTATTCATAACAGCACTAAGAAACCTGGAGATCTTGTGAGGCAAAAGTGAGAAAACAAAAGTACATCCACGTCCAAAGTTGTAGGGATTCAGTACATCCACGTCTAAAGTTGTAGGGATTCTAGGAGCTCTAAAATAGATTCACCTTGTTAAAAATTTTCATTCTACACCAAAAGCAAACAAAAGAAATATGGTTAGCCTTTATTCTCTGAATGTGGTTATGTTTGTGCTCAAAGCACCTCCAGTTCCTCTCTTTCTATGTAACATCTAGCAGTTGAAAGACCACCATTTCAGGGGCATTCAAGAAGGACCTATCAACTATCAGGATGCTTGGCTATCTACACTAATCTCGCATGGATATGAGTAGGAAGAAACTTGTAAGACGGATGAAATTAATTAATTAGAGGTTAGGACTTTCTTATAAGAGCAAGTTATCATATTTATGCCAAGAGAAAATCTTTTGCAGTTATCATAGCAACTTCCTGGATGATAATTAAGATGGCAGAAATCTCCTGGGGACATTCAAGTATTCAACATAGGTGACAATAGCCAGATTTTGTTTACAACTACACCTCAGTCACAAATAAGTCATGGTCATCTACATGAATCCTTACTAACCATGTTACTCTATTTAAACTCATGTGATGTCAATATTAAGCAAATACAAATAAAAATTGATAGAAGCTATCAATATATAAAGTAACAGAACATCCCTACGACAACCACCACCTCTCCCTTTTCCACAAGAAAAAAAAGACTAAACTGATAAAAACTGGTTAATTTGGTATATCATAACCGGTCCAAATTTAGGCAAAAACACAATGGAGGACAACGTTGTCCCATATCGAGTAGTGCAGGGCAAAAATTGATAATTTCAGTTGTTTCAAACATAATTTTCAGTCAGATTTGAAGTTCAGATATAACTTTTGTTCAATGACTAGTTCTTCCAGCTATTCGCGAAATTATATGTGTACATTGGAGCGATTAATTAACAGTTGGCGGCTTGCCTTGCTGACCTAAAATAAGTCAGAAAGCAAGAATTTTAGCTTATATAGAAAAACAAGGGCCTAATGCATTCATAAGCAATAGGGAAACTACAAAAGAAAAAAGGGAATGCACACTATCGAATAACTAAAAGAAATGTGCGATACATAAAATCAGTTAATCGAGAAGAAGAGGAAGTTTTACTCATAAGAAAGAAAGCACATGTTCAATCAATCACAGTTGAAGCTAAAGAGTCTTTCAGTGTAGTCTACTTAGACAATACATTATACAAGGTCTTAATAAACTATCAGCCTCTTCATAACATGTTTGTTCAAGTCTCAAGGCATGGGCTACATACACTACACTAAACCTGAACAAGGGCGGCTCAACCCTAAAGCCACTAAGCAGCGGCTTTAGGCCCCAATAAATAAGGGCCTCCAAAGAACCAAAAATCCTCCAAATTCAGTTCGCTCAAATACGAAAACATAGAGAAGATGCACAAAAAGGAACTAAATTCGACCGATTAAACGAAGAACCAAAAGAACTGAGCTGACAAAAGATGAAGGAGATACATACCTACATACATAAAAGTGACAACAAGATCTGATGAAAGGCCATGTAAAATGTTAATATTAATTGTGAGAAGCACGCAATAGCACACTTGGAAGAAACCTAAGTGGAATATAAAAATATTACTATCTATTTATTGTTACACTTAATTTAAAACTACAAAATATAACAAACATTAATATATATTTAATATATATAGTTATAGTTTATCATTTTTATGTTTAATGGATATAACTGAATATTAAATAACAAAAGTTAATTATATATGTATGTATATATTTCTTTTAATTTTATATCTATTTAAATAAATAAATATTAAATGTCAAAGTTATTACACAAGCCTAACTAATTACTTACTGGCATGTTTTATGGTGTTCTCTATGCCTTACCATCTTCAAATTTTTTACATACTTGAATAAGTATACACTTGGAGACGAGCAGTGTGTTTTGCTATTTTTTTTAATTCTAATGTATCATATCTTTGATAACAACAAGACATTCATAAGTCAAAGGTATTCAAACTGTCTTGTTCATATATTAAACTGATATACTTTACCTTTGATAAATTAATATGTTAATTTTTATAATAGGAATACATTTAAGTTATACAAGGACTTGCATTCAATTGAAATCAAGTATTCATATGCTTACTGTATATGTATATCCATAATGTAAAAATAACAATGATTTGTGTCCTCGAAATACTTTATTACATTTAGTTATATAATCTGTTTATACATTTGAAATCAAAGTACTCACATGTTAATTGTATATAGGTATTGTCACGATCCAAGTCTAGGGACTAGACGTGACATGGCGAATGAAGAACCCGAAAGTACCTCAATCGAACCTCTTAGCATTCTTTTAGCCTTTCATAGGTAATGATGATAAATAAACAAGCGAAAATCATAATAGTAAATCTTCAACTTACATATGTCCAACAATACCTCTAACTATTAGATTTAACGGGGCTAAGACAAGTCCATAGCCCACCCTCAATCACAATAGAAGAAATGTCATAGTAAAATATCTTAACATATCATAAGCTAGAAAGATAAAAGAGTATTGTTCCCAGAACATGGGAACTCAACAAAAGTAGTCTTCAATGGAATATCAAATAGCCACGTGGAGGAGAATGAGGATGTCATGCCCCGAGAGGGTACCCTAGGCGTGGCCGGCACTCAAAAACCATCTCTGGCTTCTGAGAGAACCACTTTGTCTCATTACTCATTTGTTCATCAGCGTAAGACTTAATAATACTAATGTGGCTTGTCATCATCAATAAAAAAAATGATAATTCTTAGAAGAAGTAGTTTCTAAGGAGAACTACTCGGATTACATCATCAAACTCTGTCTATGAAGCCTCTAATACTCTTAGATGGTGTCAATGACATGTCCATGACTACCTCAAAAGAAACATCACACTCAACAATAATAAAAGGATAAGGAGTTCCTTCGAATACAAGAAGGACTCACCAAATAGCCGAAAAGAAATGATCTTCAACGATGCGCCTGTTGAGGATCTCCAACACCTGTATCTGCATCATAAAACGATGCAGGTCGAATGACGTCAGTACGTGGAATGTACGAGTATGTAAAATGGCAGGAAGGTAAGGACAAAGATAAAAAAACTACTCTCAAGAAAACTCAGCTCAGAACTCAACATCAGCTCAGCATCAATATGTAATGCAAGTTTAAAATATAATAATAAAAATAATAGTAATAAACAATGCTTACTCAGTTGGGAGTTTCTCTAATCGACAACCATCACTTATGAGCTAGCGATGATACAACGAAGCATGTCGTTGCCACATTCATCCAATACCTTGCCAGGGTAAGGGACATCACCATCTTGGATCCACTCATCAAAGTCCTCTTTTTGGGACTTAAGAGGCATAGCCTGCATCCTACGCTGGCTACGTAGTTCTGAGGTTTGAGTCAATTAAACTCTTACTCAACTCGGTGCTCAATACTACTCTCAAAATATGTGCTCATATTAAACTCATCATTTAGTCTCATTGGACTTTAATTTAAATCATCAAACTCATCTCATTTCATGTTCATCAATCATTATACTTCCAAAAATATCATTTACATCTCATCAAAACATCTTTCTCAAATTCATTCAAACTCAACTCTTTTGCTCTTTTAAAACTCAATAAAATACATATATAGTATTAATTCATATAACTTTCTTTTTAACAATGAAAATAATAAAAAGTCAACATCTTTACTCAAAACATGTGTAAAAATATTCATGAACATCAAATCAATTAGGATTCATGGAAAAGTAGCCATGAACAATAATTCCAATAATATGAGAGATAAAAATAATAATAATATTAATGCATAAATATATCAAACTCAATAGAAGAAGAATTAATTCATTTAGAATTTAAGATTTGGATAAAACTCAACTATAACTCAATTATAATGAATTTAAATATTGGGCGCATGGACGAACTCAATCCAATGCTATGAAAGCCTTACATACCTTAAATCCGAAGCTTTACTACGAATTGGAACACTCTTGGACCCCTAGCCTTTTCTTCTCACCGGAGCGTTTTGTGTACTATCCGAAGTATAAAAATTATCGGAGTAGTATTTTTATACTACTAAAACTAAAACTATATTTGAGAAGAAGTATATAGAGAGAAGAGTTGCTTGATGAATAAAATGAGAAAGTAAGGTAGGTATTTATAGGTGTGGAAGAGAGACCTAACAATAAATAAACATAATCATAAAGGATGATCTTAAAAATTCAATGGAGAATTTTGATGTCATGGATGATGTCAAATGGTTCTAGATCTTTCTATGGTAGGTGAGATAAGATCTCTTTTAACGGAAAATCCATTTTCGAAGCTGCGTTTGAACAAGATAAATTCCTTATTAGGATTTGGTGTCTTCATAAGAATTGTAGATATAGAAGTCTAGTTTCATGTAGTTCAAGAATCAACCAATTTGGATCAACCTACAGTGAGATATGAATTTTCTTCTATAAACACTCAATTCCATCATAGCACTATATCTTGCAAAGATTAATTTATTTGATCTACTTATACTCTGAATATTAAGATATGTTATTCATGAAAGTTGTAGGTAATGCTATTATGGTTATCCAGAAATTTGAATAACCTAATTTGGACCAACTTATGAAAAGTTATGCCCAAAATACAGAGGCTGTATTATTTTCGTCGAGATTGAAATACCGACATACAACATTTTAGGGGTTGTTACAATATCTCCCCCTTGGGATCATTCATCCTCGAATAAAGATGAAAATAGGAGACATAAAGAATGAATATCATCAATACATCAATTTCTTAAAAACTCTGATACTCAAATGGTCAATGACTCAAACTGAAGAATAAACATCGACTCAAAGGTAGAAGTAAGGAATATTACCTTGAATATCGTCATCAGAAGGCACAAATAGATGAGGATAGTTAGCCTTCATATCTTCTTCAGCTTCCCATGTAGCCTCTTCAACAAATTGATTTCGCCATAGGACTTTGACAGATGCCACTTCCTTAGTTCTTAATTTGCGAACCTGACGATCAAGAATTTGAACTGGAATCTCTTCATAACTCAAACTCTCTTTCACCCTAATGCTCTTAGCTGGGACAACAAGTGAAGGATCTCCCAAATACTTCTTAAGCATAGAGATGTGAAACACAGGATGAATAACAGCTAATTCTGGGGGCAACTCCAATTCATAGGCTACGTTACCTACCCTCCTCATAATCTGATAAGGACCAATGTAGCGGGGACTAAGCTTCCCTTTCTTTCCAAATCTCATCACACCCTTCATAGGTGAAACTTTCAAGTATACCCAATCGTACACTTCGAACTCCAAATCTCTTCTTCTAATATCAGTGTAGGATTTCTGGCGACTTTGAGCAGTCCTCAACCTCTCTTGTATAGTTTTCACCTTCTCCATAGCTTGGTGAACCAAGTTTGGTCCAATCAACTCAGCTTCACCAACTTCGAACCAACCAATTAGTGATCTACATCTCCTCCCATATAGAGCTTCATAAGGAGCCATTTGAATACTTGAATGGAAACTATTATTGTATGCAAACTCAATAAGAGGTAAATGATCATCCCAATTACCTTTGAAGTCAATGACACATGCTCTTAACATATCCTCCAAAGTCTGTATCGTATGCTCTGCCTGGCCATCTATTTGCGGATGAAAAGCAGTACTAAGGTTCACTCTTGAACCCAAGTCCTTCTGAAATGAATTCCAAAACTGAGTAGTAAATTGAGCTCCCCTATCAGAGATGATAGACAAAGGAACTCCATGCAGTCTAACAATCTCTCTAAGATACAGTTTGGCATAATCCTCTGCAGTGTTCGTAGTCTGAACCGGCAAGAAATGGGCCGATTTGGTCATCCTATCCACAATCACCCAAATAGAGTCATGTTGTTTGCGAGTTCATGGTAAACCGGTAATGAAGTACATATTGATCATTTTCCACTTCCATTCCGGGATCTCTATATTCTAAGCCACTCCACAAGGCCTTTGGTGCTCAACTTTAACTTGTTAGCAATTCGGGCACTTGGACACAAACTCTGCTATATCTCTCTTCATTCCACTCCACCAGTATACTTCTCTCAAGTCATGATACATCTTTGTTGAACCTGAATGGATGGAATACTTAGAATTATGGGCTTCTTTCATGATTCTCTCCTGAATACCATCAACACTTAGAACACATAATCTTTCTTGATATCTCAACACTCCATCTCCCCCTTTGGTAAAAGCCATTACCTTCTGCTTGTGAACCTCATCCTTCAGTTGAAGAAGAATGGGATCCTGATCTTGCTTTTCTTTCACCTCTGCAACTAGAGATGATTCAGCTCTATTTCGTACTATTGTACCACCCTCACTATAGTCAATAAGTCAAACTCCCAAACACGCAAGTCTATGCACTTCCTTTGCCAACTCCTTCTTTTTCTCTTCCACATGCGTTGTACTCCCTATAGATAACCTGCTAAGAGCATCAACAACTATATTTGTTTTACCTGGGTGGTAGAGAATGCTCATGTCATAATCCTTGAGCAACTCTAGCCATCTCTTCTACCTCAAATTCAGCTCCTTCTGGCTGAATACATACTGTAAGCTCTTATGGTCTGTGAACACATCCATATGTACACCATAAAGATAGTGACGCCAGATCTTAAGAGCAAATACCACAGCTGCCAACTCAAGGTCTTGAGTGGGGTAGTTTCTCTCATGAGTCTTAAGTTGCCTGGAGGCATAGGCAATGACCTTACCTTTCTGCATCAATACACATCCCAACCCAACTCTTGAAGAATCATAATAGATTACAAAACCATCCGTTCCTTCGGGTAAGGATAGTACTGGAGCAGTAGTCAATCTAGCTTTTAACTCTTGAAAACTTTTCTCCTAAGCATCAGACCATTGAAACTTAGCCTTCTTCTGAGTTGGCTTAGTCAATGGATGAAAATCCCTCAACAAACCTCCTGTAGTAACCAGCCAAACCTAAGAAACTCCTTATGTCGGTTGGAGAGGTGGGTCGGGGCCAGTTCTTAACTACCTCAATCTTTTGAGTATCAACTTGGATTCTATCCCCAGATATAATATGGCCTAGGAATGCTATAGACTCAAGCAAAAACTCACACTTCAAAAACTTAGCATACAACTCCTCCTCCTTAAGAGTTTGAAGGACAATCCTAATGTGATTAGCATGCTCACTCTTACTTCTAGAGTAGACCAAAATATCATCGATGAAGACAATTACAAACGTATCTAGGTATGGCTTGAATACCCAGTTCATGAGGTCCATAAAAGCTGCTGGGGCATTTGTCAATCCAAAGGACATAACAAGAAACTCAAAATGACCATAGCGTGTTCGAAAAGCCATCTTCGAGATGTCACATTCTCTCACTTTCAACTGGTGATAGCCTGATCTGAAGTCTATCTTAGAGAAGCATGTGGTACCCTAAAGTTGGTTAAATAAATCATCTATTCTGGAGAAAGGGTACTTGTTCTTGATGGTGACCTGTCTTTCTACATCCGTAGCAAGCATTGGTGCCCACACGACACTCTCCCAAATGGAGCCTCCCACATCTAGCACATGGTGGTTTCCCTTTAGAACCTTAAGCCATACTTAATTGGGACTGAGAACCCTGAGCTCGGAAATTTTGGTGACTTAGCGATCTATGATCATACCTGGTATTAGGTGTAAAAGCATTTGTTGGGGAAGGTGCATAATTTGAAGACCTTTTCTGAAAGAAAGACTTGTTACCCTTCCCTTGATTCTGCTCGTTCTCATGCCCAACAGACTTAGCCTTCTTGCTTAGGTGTTCCTCTCGGTTCTTTTTGTTGTCGTCCTCAACCTGCTGAGCATACACCATCAATCTAGAAAAATCCATGTCAGAAATCATTAGCATTGCCTTACATTCTTTCTTTACATGTTTGCCTAGGCCAGAGACAAACTTTCTCATCTTAGACCTCATATGAGGAATCATTTCTGGGGCATATTTGGACAACTGAATAAACTTTAAACAATACTCTTTCACAGTCATACTCTCCTGCTGAGGTTCACAAACTCCTCAGTTTTTGCTTCACGTAGCTCTTGGGGAAAGAAGTTATCAAGAAATGCTCTTCCAAACTCATCCCAAAGATCAAGCTCTGCATCCTCACCTCTACTTTCTTACCACTGGTTATACCAAACATTTGCCACATTCTTGAGTTGATAAGACACCAACTCAACCCTCTCGATCTTTGTAGCTTGCATCGCTTTTAGTATCTTCCACATCTCATTAATGAAATTTTAGGGGTCTTCATCAACGTTGGAACCCGTGAAGATCGGCGAATTCATTCTCAGAAAATATCTAATCCTCGTGGCAGCAGACGACTCTTGATAACTAGAGCTAGGAGTTGGTAAAATCTGGCTACTATTTTGAGCAGCCACCAATTGGGTGAGCATAGCAATCGCTCCTCGAAAATCTTCCTCTGAAGTAGGAGTGGTCTGAACAGTAGGTATTTGGGGTACCTTAGTAGACTTTGCAGGTCGGCCCCTAGTTCTCCGTGGAGGCATCACTGACTGTGGAACCTCAGTGCTGGCAGCGTTCCTCTGACTAGAAGAACGTTTAGGAGGCATGTCTGAAATGTGTAAATGCACGAATTAGAATGGAAGCTTTTATAGAGTTAAACTCTATCGTACGAACTCAGATTATGAAAGAAGTGAAATAATTCCTTATGTCCTATAGCTTCCTGATTATAAGTATGGTGCACTACGCACCCATAAGCAAGACTCTACTAGACACGGCTTCATAAACACCCTAGGACTCTTGAACTCTGTGCTCTGATACCAAGTTTGTCATGCCCTGAGAGGGTACCCTAGGTGTGGCCGGCACTCAAAAACCATCTCTGGCTTCTGAGAGAACCACTTTGTCTCATTACTCATTTGTTCATCAGCGTAAGACTTAATAATACTAATGTGGGCTTGTCATCATCAATATAAAAAAATGATAATTCTTAGAAGAAGTAGTTTCTAAGGAGAACTACTCGGATTACATCATCAAACTATGTTTATGAAGCCTCTAATACTCTTAGATGGTGCCAATGACATGTCCATGACTACCTCAAAAGAAACATCACACTCAACAATAATAAAAGGATAAGGAGTTCCTTCGAATACAAGAAGGACTCACCAAATAGCCGAAAAGAAATGATCTTCAACGATGTGCCTGTTGAGGATCTCCAACACCTGTATCTGCATCATAAAACAATGCAGGTCGAATGACGTCAGTATGTGGAATGTACGAGTATGTAAAATGGCAGGAAGGTAAGGACAGATATCAAGAAACTCCTCTCAAGAAAATTCAGCTCAGAACTCAATATCAACTCAACATCAATATGTAATGCAAGTTTAAAATGTAATAATAAAAATAATAATAATAAGCAATGCTTACTCAGTTGGGAATTTCTCTAATCGACAACCATCACTTATGAGCTAGCGATGATACAATGAAGCAATGTCGTTGCCACATTCATCCAATACCTTGCCAGGGTAAGGGACATCACCATCTTGGATCCACTCATCAAAGTCCTCTTTTTGGGACTTAAGAGGCATAGCCTGCATCCTATGCTGGCTACGTAGTTCTGAGGTTTGAGTCAATTAAACTCTTACTCAACTCGGTGCTCAATACTACTCTCAAAATATGTGCTCATATTAAACTCATCATTTAGTCTCATTGGACTTTAATTTAAATCATCAAACTCATCTCATTTCATGTTCATCAATCATTATACTTCCAAAAATATCATTTACATCTCATCAAAACATCTTTCTCAAATTCATTCAAACTCAACTCTTTTGCTCTTTTAAAACTCAATAAAATACATATATAGTATTAATTCATATAACTTTCTTTTTAACAATGAAAATAATAAAAAGTCAACATCTTTACTAAAAACATGTGTAAAAATATTCATGAACATCAAATCAATTAGGATTCATGGAAAAGTAGCCATGAACAATAATTCCAATAATATGAGAGATAAAAATAATAATAATATTAATGCATAAATATATCAAACTCAATAGAAGCGGAATTAATTCATTTAGAATTTAAGATTTGGATAAAACTCAACTATAACTCAATTATAATGAATTTAAATATTGAGCGCATGGACGAACTCAATCCAATGCTATGAAAGCCTTACATACCTTAAATCCGAAGCTTTACTACGAATTGGAACACTCTTGGACCCCTAGCCTTTTCTTCTCACCGGAGCGTTTTGTGTACTATCCGAAGTATAAAAATTATCGGAGTAGTATTTTTATACTACTAAAACTAAAACTATATTTGAGAAGAAGTATATAGAGAGAAGAGTTGCTTGATGAATAAAATGAGAAAGTAAGGTAGGTATTTATAGGTGTGGAAGAGAGACCTAACAATAAATAAACATAATCATAAAGGATGATCTTAAAAATTCAATGGAGAATTTTGATGTCATGGATGATGTCAAATGGTTCTAGATCTTTCTATGGTAGGTGAGATAAGATCTCTTTTAACGGAAAATTCATTTTCGAAGCTGCGTTTGAACAAGATAAATTCCTTATTAGGATTTGGTGTCTTCATAAGAATTGTAGATATAGAAGTCTAGTTTCATGTAGTTTAAGAATCAACCAATTTGGATCAACCTACAGTGAGATATGAATTTTCTTCTATAAACACTCAATTCCATCATAGCACTATATCTTGCAAAGATTAATTTATTTGATCTACTTATACTCTGAATATTAAGATATGTTATTCATGAAAGTTGTAGGTAATGCTATTATGGTTATCCAGAAATTTGAATAACCTAATTTGGACCAACTTATGAAAAGTTATGCCCAAAATACAGAGGCTGTATTATTTTCGTCGAGATTGAAATACCGACATACAACATTTTAGGGGTTGTTACAGAGGAGGAGCACTGGTCCCTACATGGTGATATCATGTAGGCAAAAGATTATGCGTTAGTACTTTGAATGTACTAAGTATGTAAGGATGCATGAACATTGAGAAAACATTAAATCATTTATGTAATATGGAACATAATTTAATGTATGCATAATAAACCATATAGATATCCTTTAAAACATTCATTTTGTGGGAAATTAACCATAACCGACATTTAAGACCATGTGAGTTATTACATGGAATCCAACATAACCCCCTACGTTTGTCGGGGAGACTACTTGACAGGTAGAACTCCGTCAATTTCATTCATTTCTTTAACTTTAACTTTAAGGGCTATTTATGGATCCATTAGCCTAAGCCTATAAGGGCTCCTATGTTGGCATATAATTAATGAGACAAGTGGTTGCTACTAGGATTTCCTTACCGAATCACACCTCAATGACCCATTCAGTGCTAAGTCAATCCTACGGAATACTTTAATACTTCAAAATAGTCATAGCATATAGCTTGAGAATTTAAAACATCATATTCGATAGAATAGCTCATTAAAATATTTAGTAATTCAAATATGCAAGAATTGTCCTTATTGCATAAAGAATCCATCATTCATATCATTTCATCATTCTTTCATTTAATAAGAATCTGTTTTGATCATAAATATTGCTTTCATAAATATTTATTTGGAGTCAAAGCTTTCAAGTCAAACTTTATTAAAAACATAGTAAAACTAGGTGGGTTCAAATCACTTCAACTTGAAAACATGTATGTAAATAAATATACATAAATACTTTAAAATCTATTAATTAAAAATCATGCTTTAGACAACCCACCATGAATTTCAAGAACCTTTAAAGATATAAATAAATAAATTACTTGCAATCCATCAATTCATACATATAAAACTATGTTGTATTAAAATAGACCAATAATCATTAGTTTAACCATGATTCATACTATTAAGTAAAAATAAAAATTACCATAACAAAAATATTACCTGAAATCAAGAGACTTAATTGAAAGAGTTTTTGGACTATATGGGTGGAAGAACACATGGATAAACACCACATAACTTAGAGTAGAGCTTAAAGAAAATAAATATAATTTATCATATAATCAAAATAATTTAGACATGAGAGTGGAAGGAATACTCTCATTGAAGCCTTACATACCTGGAATCCGAAGCTTTAGTCGATACCGAAAGACTTAATGAACACTCTTGAGTCCTAGCTTTTCTCCTTGCCGAACGTTTTGTGTACTACCCGGAGTATATGAATCACCAGAATAGTATTTCTTCACTACTAAGAACTAAAACTATATTTGAGAATGTGTAAAAAAGTGTATAGAGAGAAGACTTGCTTTAGAAAGCTTGATGAATAAAATGAGAAAATAAGGTGGGTATTTATAGGTGGGAAAGAGGGACCTAACAATAAATAAAATAATTATAAAGAAAAATTTGAAAATTTAATGGAATATATTGATGTCATGGATAATGTTAAATGTAGGACAATTTATGTCATGAGTGATGTCAAATGTATCTAGATCTTTCCATGGTAGGTGAAATGAGTTATCTTTGACAGAATACTCCTTTTCGGAGCTGCGTTTGAACAGGATAAATTCCTTATTAGAATTTGGTGTCTTCATAAGAATTGTAGATATAGAAGTCTAGTTTTGATGTCGTTCAAGAATGAACCAATTTGGATAACTCTACAGTAAGATATGATTTTTCTTCTATAAATACTCCTTTCCGTCACAGCATTCTGTCTTACAACAATTGATTTATTTGACCTACTTAACCTCCGAGAATTAAAATATGGTCTTCACAAAAGTTGTATGTAATGATCTTATGGTTAGTCAGAAATTTGAATTACCCAATTTGGACAACCCTATAAAAAGTTATTCCCAAAATACAGAGGCTGTATCATTTTTAGGCGAGAATTGAAACATCGTATACAACGTTTTTAGTGGATGTTACAGTTAGACATAATGTAAATGTATTCAAATGGGGAATGTTCACATGATTATCTATTATAATTACCTCGTTGGATATTTTAATACATTAAGTTATACAATGGTTTGTGTCCTTGATATATTTTAATACATTAAGTTATATAATACTTGTATTCATTTGAAATCAAACTATTCATGATAATGTATCATCGAATGATGCAACCAAAAAAAGAAAAAATCTATCAAAGTAATAGAATCAATCGAATACAATTTTTTTTGGGAAATAACGATAAGTTGAATAAACAACAATGGATATAGTAGAAACAGTGATTACCTATACGGATCTTGAATAACAACAATGGAGACAAAATAGAAAAAGATATGTATCCCAAAATTTTCGTAACAGTGGTTAGGATCTTATGAGATTTGCCTTTTTAATAGGTAAATTAGTAGTTGTTAATTAAATAATGGTAAGCTGAGGTTTTATGGCCGTAATTAAAGGGTTGTCTATTATAGTAACTTATTTGACCTTATTTAATGGATTACAATTAAAACTGTACTAATGTATAAATAAAAGAAAAAATCCAAACATACAGCTAAAATTTCCTATAAAATGTAGTCATTTTTAGTAAATATCATAGCGTATAGCTATTCAAATTCAAGAATCCTATAACTATAGCTAGAGGTGTACATAGATCGGGTTGGTTCAGATTTTTTACAAACCAAATCAAACCATTTGTGTCGGGTTATTAAATCTATAAACCATACCAAACCAATAAAAGTCGAGTTTTTCGATATTAATTTTTCTCGAGTTTTTTGAGTTTTTTTGGATTTCTCGGATGTTTCATAGTATCTAATAAAAAGCACAGAGCAGTGCTCCTTAAAAAGAGTTCTAGTACAAAATATCAACATATAAGATGGAGGCAGAACACTGTTAGAAGTTTTAACTTTAAAATATAACTTTATAAGATGAGACTTTTTTGTATATTATTTAGATAAGCTTCTCAAATCCAAATCTAAATGTAAGAAAGAAAATAAAAATTATGATTTTTTTTTAAAAAATAGTTATAGATTACATTTTAATAAATATTTTTATGTATAACATAATTTAAAAGTAGTATATCTATAATCGGGTCAATTTGGGTTCGGTTTGACTTTTTTTAGTTAAAATCAAACCAACCCTATAATAGTCGGATTTTTTTTCCAAACACTAAACCAAGTCAAACCAAACCACTGTTATGTCGAAAAATGGACGTGAGTTTAAAATTAACTTCAACTTTTATAAAGAAAAAATCAATTTTCATAAAAGAGAAGTCGCTACTTAATTTTTTAAAGAAATTAAGAAAACTTAATTTAAAAGACTCTAACAGATTTAAGTCTTAAAAATTTAGAGAAAAAGGTACAAGGTTCATATTACTATTTTAAGAAGGTTTTAGCACTTAAAATAGCCGCTAACATGCGGTTGTCCGACAATTTGAAATTTATTTGACTAACTTCGGACGAATGTATTTTAACAATAATTGAAGCATTAAGCAATTTGAAAAATATAAAATTTTAAAATATTTAGGATAAAAATAGACTTGGTATGAAAAATGATTAAATAAATGAGAGATAATTTAAGTAAATCAATGAAACAAAATATTTTCTCTTTAGGGTATTTAATTAAGTTGAATTAAACAATTAGTGTTAGCATTAGTAGAGGATAAATAGATATCATCAACTAATTAAATAATGGTAAAAGGCAAACGAAATAATATTTGAACTACCCCAAATATATACAAATAGAAATATTTAAAAGTAGGGTAAAAATATTTATGTACTCATATTCTTCGGATCAGCGCCGGCTTATTAATCAGGAGACAAAAATATAGTATTTTGTCATTTTTTCTGCTCGGATCGACTTCCATAATTTTCAAAGGGCCTATCTACCCCTACCCTCCTCCTAAAAGAAATAATAAAATCTAACGTCCTAAAAGGTGTCTAACGTCCCAACTTAAATATCCAAGAGGCATTAGACATACTATTAGGATAGGTTTTAGACTAAAGAAAATATAGTTATCCTAATTAGACATATCGCCAAACAAAACAGATGGGACGAGCAATTAACACATAAAATCTCAAGTAAGCCTATGAATTAATTAATTAACATACTTGAAAACACAAATAAATTGTGAAGGTACTAATAATTATGTGTGTGTGCAAATACAAAGCCAAGATAATGTAGAGGCATAGCACGAAAACTTGAATAAAGTGGAGAAGATTAATTATTAGACATGTGAGGATGCAGGTTTGACAACTTAAAGTCATACACTTAGTATTACTCGTATGATCAGTAGGCATAAGTCATACACATACTATTAACCATAACCTAATAAAGAGACAAGCAACACAACAACTATATTGTAAATTAACAAAGGACAAATGACCATCCCTATTAAGATAAAAATCACATCTTTGTAGAAAAGTCAACAATATCTTCGCATAAGACATTTATATTAGAAATTGCAGGCAAACTAAACAATAGTAATACACCAGTCACAATGATAAAAATATTGAGCAACTTAAATATGTTAGGCAACTATCATAATCGCCCATTGAGCTAACAAAAAGATGAAACCAAATTTCAAGATCATGGTTGTTATGCCCTATTTTTAACCGAGGTTAGATAAAACACAATATACGGACTCTAAAAGAATTAAATATTGTATAGAGTCGCTACCTAATTTATTAAGGAAAATAAGGAAAACCTATTTGATGCATGATCTGTATGACTCACGTTTCAATCTGCGAAAAACCAATTTAGATTCTAGGAAAGGGTTTACATTATTCCAAAGGGAAGGTGTTAGGCACCCTTCAAAATTCACAAAATGTGATACCCGACTAGACTTAATTTATCAATGAGGGAGGGATAAAATTATTATTTACAAGTATAACAAACATATATATAAAAATATATACACTAAAATTGTATAAGAATATATGTATAAAAAAAATATGTACTAAGCAAGTAAAGTATATTATCACCAATTATGTGTAGAAAAATATGAGGAAGGTATATGTATATAAAAAAAGATAGTTTTTATGCAATATTAAAAGAATAGCCCTTTATTCATATGAACAAAGAACTCTTTTATCATATGAAAAGAAAAATAATTTTGAATATCATTTGCAAAAAGTATCTCCGAATACATGTATAGACACTTGATAAAATATTAATAATGAATAAATTATTATCAAAATAATTTTAAAATATGTGTGTATATAGACTACAAAAAATAGAATTCTATTTTATAGTAAGCTCAGAGGCGTAACTGTAATAAGTGTTACATTCCTATTAGAAAGTCATGGTGATTCGTAAAAAAATCAATTCAATTGTTCAAAAGAGATTTTAAAAGAAAATAGTTTAATTTAAGGAGTCACCATAATTTTAGGATAATTAGAAACCAATCAATTATTTAAAAATATCTACAAATTCAATGGATCCTAAGTAAGGGGTTCAAGTTATTTCAAAGGGAAGGTATCAGACATCCCTCAGAGCCTATCTGAAGATAGTCCTTAAACTTAGTTTTAGAAAAATGATTAGGGATATTTATTCATTTGTTCACTTTAGAAAATATTAAACAGAAGAGTTTTATTTAATTTTGAGAAAATTGTGCAAATAGAAGTTATGTCATATATATGTCTATAATATGAATGGAGAAAATTTAATAATAATATATATTTATTTATATGGTAAAAATAATATACTTGAACGTATGAAAATTTTATGTATTGAAATATAGATGTATGTTTAAAATCATATGGATGAATAAGCTTACCTGAATTTGTGGTAACTAATACGAATGTCGAGTATTAGAACTGATTACTTTATTTGTAGACACGATAAGAAGATAATAAATAAAGTAAATAAGACAATAAATAAGTGTAGATGTATGAATAAGTAATGTGTCATAAATATAATTTGGATGAAAACTTCTAATAAGATTAGTGATGCCTAAAAATCATTAAAATTTTAAAAATATTAAACTACCCCCAAATATATACAAACAAAAATATTTAAAAGTCGAAAGGACATAAAAATATCTATATTCTTATCATCTTCGGATCAGCGCCGGCTTATTAATCGAAAGACAAAATATATAAAGTTTGTCATTTTTCTGCTCGGGTCGATTTTCATCATTTCCGAAGGGCCTATCTACCCCCAAACCCCTTTAGACAGTCCCCAAATGTTTATTATTATGTAGAGTATAGTTTTTTACAAGATTATTACAAACTAAAATAAAAGGTAAATAAATAATACGAAATGTAAACGAAATAATGACATCTTAAACTTTCGTTCGCAACTCCTCGTGTCTTGAATTTTGAAGTTCAAACCCTGCTAAATCATAAAGAAAACACAACCAATATACAAATATATATAGAGGTATATCATGATTATATAATTTTGCTACAACAAAGCAAACAAATAGAACAAGAACACATTTCAAAAATAATAAACCAATATATCAAAGAAAGTGGGAACTAACCTGGATACTTCATGTATTTATTTTGACAAGATATAATATGTAAGAACCTAAAGTAAAGACAGCACAATAAAAAATAGAAGAAAAAAAAAGTACTAACCAGTTAATATGAGTTTTATGTCAACGAAAAGCGGTAGCAATATCCGAGATCCAAACAAGTTGAAGTAGCAAAAAGGAAAAAGAAAGAACTCAAAACAATAAGTATTTTGTTAACAACTTCCTTGTATTCTAATGAATATGAGGTATTAAAAGAGAAAGTGAAATTAGGTCGTGTTCTTCCTTAATTCTTTGTGTTTTTCTTCCGTTTTTTCTTGTCTTTCTCTGTTTTTGTCTTTTTTGTGTGTATCCGTTCTCTCTGTCTGTTTTTGTTCCCCCTTAAACGAAGATGTGAGTTCTTCATTTATAATGAAGAAAGGTATTCAAGAAAATCAACAAAAGTAATTTCACTATTCTTAGTCAAGACTTTTTCAAATAATTCAAACAAAAGAGCAAATATTTCAAAAGGGGTACAAAATTTCAATAAAGTCAAACAAAATTTTCAACAACAAATCAATTAAGATTTCAACAATGAAATCTATCAAAATTCAAACAACCAAATCAATTTAGTCAGATATATTCAAAACAAAATGGTGAAAAAGTCAGAAAGAACAACTCCATTTGTCAAAAAAAAGTCTCAAATATCATGCCAAGAGGGACCTACTATCATTAATGGTAAAGAAATTAATTCAAACTTAATTAGAGAAATAATTAAATTATAAGCAGAAGTAAACCTAAAATCAATATTCACTAACATATACTGAGATTTACCATAATAAAACAAATAACAATCTATCCAGTCTAAATAAGGTAGCCAGAATCAAATAACATACTAAAATTTACCTTAAACATCAAAGTACTAATATATTTTAACTCAGTAAAGGAGCAGAATCAATCATGCTAGATACCAAAATAGTGTTACTAAATCAAAAATAATAATAATAATAAATAAATAAATGTTACTACTAGAATTATTTTCCAAAAATCAAACACAACAATCGAAAAATCAAATAATATCATGATTAAATTAAACAATTTTCTGTGATCATCTTAGAGAAGTAAACAAGATGTGAATGTAAATGAGATCATTTTAGCCTAAACAGGTTTCAAGGACTCACCACAAACATCCATACTTAGGCAATCAAAGGAGCTATTACCAATTAAATACGAATCAAACTTAAAATGGAAAAGAATTAGATTACCATGAACACGTATCTTGAAACTGGCTAAGAAGCAACAGAGAATCATAATATGGTCTGAGCAAACCATTAATAAACTTGAGATTCAGCGAGAAAATTAATAATAAAAACAAGAGGTTTATCTAGAATTTACAGGTACCAGAATTAGAAGATATCAATCACCATGAAAGTTACATTATGTATATCATTATTACTCTCAAGACCAACTAAAAGTATCACCAAAACCACTGAACCTTGTATTAATGCTTATATTAAGCACATTGAAGTTCAAGCAGTGTGTCGATGATATTCACATCTCTATAGGCAAACCTCTAAGGATGCATTGTGACCATTTGACATTTATAAATGGTACCAACCAGATAGCACAAAACTTTAATGAAAAAATAATTGATAATTAAAATACAACATCAACGAAATAAAAAAAACCCTATAAAGTACTGATGCACTCAAGAAAGATAAAATAGAACCATTCCAGAACGTAATAAGAAATTAACAAGCAAACTACTAATTATTTTAAAGAGAACAGGAGTCAAATACATAGCTTAGACGATCACTAATGAACAAGCATCGATCACAATTTCATCAAGCCAACAACAAATATCACAATCAGTTAATCAAAGAAACAAAGAATTGAAATGATAAACTTACAATTTGAATCTAAACGTACCCGGACGGATCTTGAACAGATCCGTCTTTGACCAATAATTTCCGATTGATTTGGACTTGATTCATGGCGGCGTTCTACATCTTCGTCACTGGCCGGAGTTGCTGGTCAGTTCACTGGAGCATCGATGCTCCTACCGCCGTCGATGTTGCTGCCGAGGAGAAGGAGGTCGCCGCAGTTGCAGGCTGCTGGCTGCTGCGTCGTGGAGCTGCTGGCGGCTGCTGGTGACGTTGTGCTGCTCAGCAAGAAGGAGGAGAGGTGGTGGCGCAGTGAGAAAGAGAGAAGACGCGGTGGTGGTGAGGGTGGAGGTGCGGCGGCTTGTGTGTGTCTTGTTCTCTTTGGAGAAGAAGATGAATAGAGAGAGTTAAGTGGGGAAAAAAAAATTAGAGAGAGAGCCAAGTCCTTTTTTTTTTTTTAGAAAGAAAGAATGATAAGATAGTTTAGGATTTTTGGGGTGTGGAAGAGATAAGAACGAATGTGAACCGTCCGATCAAATGCAATCTACAGTTGAGATTGAAGAAATTGAGATTACAAATAGACTACATTAAATTTAATTAAGCAATAATTATAATTAATTGTCAAGTAAAATATCATCTAAATTAATTAACATTAAAGTAGCTACTTATGTATATATTATGTAAATATATGCATATTCATATATGACGTACGTATGTATATAATACGTACTAAATAGACGTATAATTAATATAGTTAACTAAAATATATAATAAATTTAATTAAGTAATAACTTTATAAACGCATGTATATAAGATATATTAAAATAGATATGAAATATGTACACATTAATATGAATAAGTAAATTGTAAAATAAACTTAGTTAAGTAATATATAACTTTTTTTTTAATATGAAGAAAATGCACACATATATAATATATGTAAAAATATTCGAACGTACGAAACTCATTTTTTTAAAATTAAGAATAAAACTGATAAAGATAAAAGTAATAATATTAATAAATATCAAAAAAATATATATTATAAGTTATGAATGTCAGAACATATAATTTATTGGACAAAACTAAATATAAATTTATTTATTTGATAAAAAAATAATTTTAAAAAATGTTTATTTATTAAGATAGTAATCCGAAAAGTAATTATCGGTCGGTCAAAATTGGGTGTCAACAATGATCAGGAAGAGAAGTAAATTACCGTATTGAATTGAACAAATTTACATAGATAGAAAGACAAAATAATTTATCAAGATTCAAATAGCTCCTATCATGATCTTACTTTATACTATATTTCAGACTAACGTATTATATTTAAAAATAATGCATGTACATTGATTTCAAATCTTTTGGACACCTAATAAAGGGTAAATAAAGTATCATGTAAGACAAAAAAGAAAAGTAATTCATAAGTCACAGACAACAATGATAATTCACATTGACAATTTGAAATATAAGCAACATCTTTTTGAATAAGTTAAAGTGATAATAGTTATGCCGACATACTCCTGAAGATCCTTTCAACATATTTTGTTGTAATTTGTGATAATTCTATTTAGAGAACTTAGAAAAGCATTACTCCCTCCATTTTAAAGATCACCTAGTTTGATTGGATACGGAGTTTTTTTTTAAAAAAAATAAAGATAATTTTTTCATCTTGTGATCCTAAAATTATATTAACTGTATCAAAATACCTTTTAATTTTGTGGCCTTAAAATATCACATGAACAATTGAAATTGAAATTGAAATTTTACCAAAATAAGAAAAAAAAAAAGAAGGAAAAAAGGATAATTCTTTTTGAAACGGGAGTGACTCATAATCCATAGAAACACTTGCTCTTATGGTTCACATAGTTAGCTCATCCTAAATGGCTACATATGTAAGAACACAATTAGGCATATGACTGATTACAGAAAAAAAATAATTAAAACTACCAAAGTTATGGACTTAAAAAATAAAAAAATGGATAAAAAGATATATATATATATATATATATGCATTAATATTGTACTAGGTTATGACCGCATAGGATCTCCTTCTTCCGGAACCGGAACAACAGCTTGACCTACGGAGGACTGATTCACAGAGGATTCTCCTTCTTTTTCAGAAAAACAATTCAAAATTTACTAAGCCAATTTATCTTAAGCTAGATTACTATTAAATTCATACTAAAAATTATAACCAGATGCAAAGCAACACAATGAACAAATAGAAGTGATTAACTAAACACTCTTGAACATTCTAACAAAACACACCAAACAAATAATATTTGAGAAAATTAAAATAGAGGCCGAGGATATTACCCTTCTGTGGGCAGCGCATCGAGACAATAAGCTTGAAGACGATGAACTCCTCATCATCAGAAAACAGACAAGCAAAGAATTAAAAGAAAGTTCTAGATCTCAGGTTCATACCTTCGTGGGTTTAATTTCGTGAAAACATTGTTCTC
This sequence comes from Solanum dulcamara, assembly GCF_947179165.1. Lineage (NCBI taxonomy): Eukaryota > Viridiplantae > Streptophyta > Magnoliopsida > Solanales > Solanaceae > Solanum > Solanum dulcamara. The sequence goes on from NC_077242.1 coordinate 62,238,152, forward strand.
AACACCAAAATCAAGCTCTCAATCTAAAAAAAAATTTAAATGATTATTGAACCCTCTGTATTTTCAAAAATGGTTCCTTTTTTTTCTTTTTCAGTGAAAACAAGTGCCGAAATTTATAGCAAAAAAAAAACAGTCGATTTGAATTTCAAAATGAGCCCTTTGAGAAAGAGAAAAATATCAGATTTTATAAAAGTCAAAGGAGATGAAAACACATCCCCAATAATCCGTATTTGATTTTGATGGCCTTTGATTCAGACTAGATTTGAGGGAGATTTTTCTAATCCAAAGTCAACAATTGAAGGCTCTATAAAATCTTCGAATTTCATAGATAGAGAGAGGAAAGATATTACCGTTGGGATTGTGTATTTGCGATGTTTTTTTTTTCTTTGGTAAATATTATCTTCTTTTTTATTTATTTGTAAAAGAGGTAAATATAGTAGTTTTGGGTACAAACTAATTATCCTACACACACTTTCCCCTTTTGAGCCCTAATTGCTGTGTTCTTCTTCTTCTTCGCTCTTCTTTGCCATTCTTGTTGTTCTTGTGAAGATGATGAAGAGGCCAAAATATGTTGCTATGATGGTTTCCTTCTGATTCACACCAGCTTCTTTGCTCTGCATGTGTGTTTGTTGCTTTGAATAGTCAGAAGATGACCATTTTCGTCTTTTTTAGTTTTCTGTCTTTGTGCTCTTCTCCTCTTACTGTTGAAGATGATGAGGAGACCATTTGATTTGATGGATTCTTTCTGATTCACATCTGATTGCTCTGTATGTGTGTTTGTTGCCTCAAATTTTATTTTGAAGATGGACCTTTCCTTGTCTTCTTTCTTTTTCTGTCTTTGTGCTCTTCTCCCCTTATTGTTGAAGATGATGAAGAAACCCAGTGATTTGATGGTTTCTTCTGATTCACATTTGGTATAGTTTGTTTTTGGTGTGTATTGTACCTCTCTGTTGATCTTGTTACTTTTGTGTGTTTTCTGAATGTTGTGAAATTTGTGATATGCCTTATTTGCCTTTGATTCAAATAAGTGTAGTTTGTAGACCTGCAAAATGACCAAACAATTAGTAAAGACACCAAACTCATTCTCCTTTCCTGTGTCTCCAGTTTCCCTTTTCCTTTTTCCTCCCTTTCCTTCAATATTTCTTAATTCTTAGATACAGAATTTGACTCTTATCACTATTTAGGATTCTTCGCATATGTACATTCAACTCCTCAAACAAATAAGACTGCAGGGGACCCTCATCTAGGGCATAATTTGCTAAAGCATCTGCCAGTTTATTTGCTTCCCTTAGGGTATGTTTGAAAATGACATCCAAATTTCTCTTGTATTCCTCCACCTCATCTACCCAACCTGCAGTATTCCATGGAGGTTTCCATTCTCCGTTCAAAATTCTTTGAATAGCTTGGGAATCTGTCTGGAAAATGATGTTATTTAGCCCTTGTTGCTTACAGTACTTCAAGGCTTCCAAAAGAGCCACAATTTCTGCTTCTATACTAGTGGCATAGCCAATTTCCTCACCCTTAGCATATATTAAGTTCCCTTCTGCGTCTCTCACACAAAAATCATAGGCACTCCTCCATGGGTTGCCTCTAGATGCACCATCTGTGTTGCAAGCATACCAACCATGTGGAGGTAGATTTCATCTAACTTTTGTTACCTTCACTCTTGCCTTGCCTCCCTCTAGCATTTGGATCAGATTTTTCCATCCAGGAGGGATAGTTTTAATTGAGGGATTTCTATATTGTACTAGTCTTTGGATAGAAATTACGACTAGATAAATAACTGAACTATTAATCTTTCTATGTCCATTCTTGATACCATTCCTTCTCTTCCAAAGTTCCCACATTATAATTGATGGCACTGCAGCATAAATCTGTTTCAGTCTGTTAGTAACTGGTGCCATCTACCATTTCACAATTAGCTGTTGCAGTTGCACCCCCTCCATCCTTATTCCTGCAGCCTTACAGAAAAAGGACCAAGTCCTTTTAGCTGTATCTGATGTTAAGAAAATATGGTGTATAGTCTCTTCTCTAGGATTTATACAACACCAACACTTTGACACCAGAATAAAGTTCATCTTCTTTAAAACATCATCTGTGGGAATTTTGTATTTCCAGCATCTCCACATGAAGAAGGAGATTTTAAAAGGCAAACCCTTTATCCACATGAACCTGTAAATGTCCAGTTTTGGACCCCTTTGCCTAATAAAATCCCAAGTTGATTTAATTGTAAATTCTCCACTTGTGTCTAGAATCCACCATGGTCTATCAAAGTCTCTTTCTTCCTTGGGTATGGTTATATTGTCTATTATATGATCAACAATATCTTTAGCAAGTACTTCCATAAGTTTTTCTCTATTCCACCTCCCATGTGCTATCATTTCATTAACATTTTGAATTCTTGCATCATAAGTATTCCCTGGATTTACATAGTGTAAAGCTCCCAATCCAGTCCAATTGTCTAGCCAGAAATGTGAATCTCCTTTCCTCACTTGCCACCAAATTTGGTGTTCTATTAAGTCCCTGGCTTCTAGCATTCTTTTCCAAGTCTGTGACCCCTGTTTCCATTGCACCACTATAGCATGCTCTTTCTTACAATATTTGTTGGTCATAAAATCTCTCCACAGGGAAGGTTTTGTCCTAAAGTTCCACCAGAGCTTACAAAAAAGTGCTAATGCCACATCATGTAATGATCTAACACCTAGGCCTCCTTCTGTAGTAGGAACACACACCTTATTCCAAGCCACCCAGTGTCTACTTCTGCCCCCAATTGTGTTGCTCTAAAAAAACTGAGCAAACATTTTATGAATTTGTCTGATGATTCCAATAGGAGGGTTAACAGCTGATAACATGTGTATTGGCATGCTTTAAAGTACATGTTTAATAAGAATTGCCCTTCCTCCAAAAGATAACATTTTATCCTTCCATCCTTGTAATCTATTCATGATCTTAAGATTCAAAGTATTAAAGAATTCCTTCTTTCTCCTACAATGATAGATAGGGCAGCCCAAATACATAAAAGGAAATTCTTTTCTATTCATGCCAGTGACAATCTCCACTGTTATACTGATGTCTCCTGCTACTTTATTATGCATATAAACAACACTTTTGTTCATATTAATCTTTTGGCCAGAAGTCTGCTCATATTTTCTCAAAATCCTCATTATTCTTTGCAAAGAAACCATATCTGCTGAAGTAAAGATGATCATGTCATCAGCATATGCAAGATGATTTATTTTTGGACTCCATTTAGGCATGCCAAAACCTTTAAACTGCATATTATGATGAAGTGCATTTAAGCTCCTTGTTAAGACCTCTGCTGCTAGTATGAATAAAGTAGGGGATAGAGGGTCCCCTTGCTTTACTCCTCTGGTAGATTGGAAGAATCCTTGTTATTGCCCATTAACCAAAACAGAGTACTAGTTATTGCTAACAATTCTATAGATCATGTCTATACTCTTCTCTGAAAATTCCATCTGTCTGAGTACCTTAGTTAAGAACAACCAAGATACCCTGTCATAGGCTTTTTCCATATCCAGCTTTATAATAACATTTGCCTCTTTTGTTCTTAACCCTATATCAGATACAATTTCTTGAGTCAGTAGTATGTTCTCCACAATACTTCTATTTTTGACAAAACCAGCTTGATTGAGAGATATAATATTAGGTATTTTGGCAATCAATCTCTCATGTAACAGTCTCGAAAAAATTTTGTTCACAAAATTGCTCAAACTAATTGGTCTCATATCAGAGAAGGTATTAACCATATCTTTCTTTGGTATTAAGACCAAATTAGTATGGGTGACAAACCTGGGTAATTCTGCACCACCGAAGAAAGCCTTCATCATATTGGTAACATCCTGTCTAATGATATCCCAGCATGCTTGATAAAACACCCCAGTAAAACCATCAGGTCCTCCTGCACTGTCACTATTTAATTGGAAGACCACTGCCTTCACTTCTTCTTCAGTTGGTTCTGCTTCAAAAATCACATTGTCTTCCTCAAAGATCATTCTGGGTAAGTGATTTAGAATTTCATAGTCCTTAGGATCTTCTTCTTTTGTGAACTGAGCAGTGTAGTATTTGATGGCTTCAGCAATTATTCTCCCTTCTTCTTCTATCCAATTCCCATCTTCTCCTTGAATTCTTCTGATCTGCATTCTTTTCCTTCTTCCCTGTACATGAGTATGGAAAAAATTTGTATTTCTATCCCCATCCTGGAACCACTGCATCCCAGCTTTTTGTTTCCAAAATTCTTCCTCTAAGTGTAGATATTTGTTTAAATCAGCTTGGACTTTATGCAATTCTTGTCTGTTAGTAGCTGTTGGACAGTTTTGAAATTGATTTTCCTTTACTTTAATAATCTCTTCAAGAGTTTCAATTTCATGAAATATGTTCCCAAAAGTTGTTTTACTCCATTGTGCCAAAGCTACTTTAACTTTTTTCAATTTATGGTGAAAAAGAATGAAAGGATTTGCCATAAACTCAGCTGTCCAGTTTTGTCTAACTATTTCCATAAAACCTTCCTGCTTTACCCACAAGTTCAAAAACTTAAAAGGTTTTTTAATTCTTCTATTGTCTCCTGTATAAGAGATTAACATAGGGGCATGATCTGAACCACTCCTGATCAGATGTTTGATATCAATACTAGAATATTTTATTTGTAACATTTGATTACCCAAGCATCTATCCAATCTCTTGAAGATGCAATCCTCACCATTTTGACCATTCCACCAAGTAAATTTGCTGCCATTAAACCCCAAATCTGCTATTCCACAGCTCTGAATGCACCCTCTGAAATCCAGAATTTCATTGATGGTTACTGGAAGGCCTCCAAATTTCTCATCTTCTGAGGTTATTGCATTAAAATCACCCCTTAACATCCATGGAATATTCACTGAGGTAGATAAATCCTCCATTGAGTCCCACAGCTCCAGTCTTTCATTTTGAGTACACTTTGCATACACTAGTGATATTAGCATCTCCTCTTGACTTCCTCTAATTCTCAATTTGATGGTTAAATGTTGCTGATGGTCCATCATTACATGATAGTCGAAAATATTATCCACAAAAGCCCAAATCTTACCTGATATATTAGCCACTGCATGCTCCATACCCAGCCTTCTTTTATATTCCTCTATCTTGTCTGAGTCTTGAAAAGGTTCCATTAAACCAATAAATCCAAAATGATATTTTTGATTCATTTTTATCAACCTTGTAAAAGCTTTCTTGGTATTGACGGACCTAATATTCCATATAAGAGCATTCATCATGGTTTATTAAGTTTATTAATCTGCCTTCTAGTATGGACTCCACCCCCAGGTGGGACACTTGTCTCTCTTGATATCTTTCTTTTTTCTTTTCCTCCTCCTTTTTGAAGATACTTTGGTGAGATATCTCCTGCTCTAACAACTGCTTCAAAATTGTGCTCTAAGGTATGTTCATCTAGGTCTCTGCTACCTCTTTCCATATTCATTTTTGATATTATTGATATGCCATGTTCATGTTGCACCATACTAAGCTCTTGATTTTCCCTCTCCTGATCTGTTCTTTTTTTTTTGTTGTTTTCTCATTTTCCCTGTTTGCTTTATTATTCCCTTCTTGCTGCTCTTCTATCTGTCTCTCCACTTCCCACCAGCTGTGGTTTCCTTGTGAAGTCAATTCTTTGTTATGACTATTGTATTCCTTTTCTTGCTCTATTTGATTTAGATCTGGAGTCTAAAATTTCACCATGTTATCTTGTGCATCTGATAATATTTCTTCCCCTCTGCTTATGGCTGTTGTCTTGCTGCTGTTTGCACTGTATTGGTTTCTGCTTTGACTCTTCTGTTTATCCTCCTGTTGTTGAAGCTTTGAAGCTGTAGATTCTATGTGGAATTTCCTGTTTGGTGACTGACTGTGTATTTCCTCAGGTAAGCTATCCTCCATTCTTGTTCTTATGTGACTGTTGTTGTTCTCTTCTCCATACTTGCTGCTGTCTCCTTGTGGTTGTTCTGTAACATTTGTGTTATTGTCTATGTCCTTTGTTGGACTTTTATTAGTATAGAAACTCTTCTCTATCCATGTTCTAGTCTCTTCTTGTGCCATTTGTTCTTTATTTGTATTATCAGGGTTATCTGCAGTGTCTTCCAGTACTGCAAATGCATTGGTATTTGCTACCTCCTTGTTCTTTTGTACTGGACTCACTTCCCCAATTATAATCCCTGATTTATCCTTTTTGTATTTGCTCCTCCTTTGCATCCATTCTTGCTTACCAGTATTGTGCCATCCCCTTCTCCCTTGGTTGACTTCTTTATTTTGTGTTTCTGTGGCAGTACCTTCTGCAAATTCTTTCCTGAGATCTTCTCTAGACTGTTTTGCCAATTCAGGATTAAGAATTCTACATTCCTTTTCCTCATGTCCTTGGAGTCTGCAGTGTTTGCAATATTTTGATAAGTAATCATAATTTATCCTTACCTATTTTGATTTTAATATTCCTGATTCATCCTCTTCAGCAATGTTTATCCTTTTAGGTAAAGTTGCTACTAAATCAACCTCGACTTTGATTTTTGCGCAGCTTGGCCTTGTCTTGTTTGCTGTTGCCAGATCTACCGTTAGCGGTTTTCGGACTGCAGTTGCTATGGAAAACACTACCTCTTTAACAAAGAAATTTGGAGGCAGTTCAGGAAAGCTTATCCACGCTACAGCCCTTGAAGTTTCTTCCTTTGGATTGAACCATGAATTCCATATGAACGATCTCATTTGGCAATATCTGTCATGTACTTTTATGTAGTACACAAGGGTAGACATCATTTTAACATAGTCTTCCAGAAAATTTAGACGGATCAGAATATGTCTTTCATCAAGCTGTCCTATGATTGATACTCCTTTAATTCCACACTGCATTGGAATTACCTTTCTTAGTTCTTTTATATCAATGTTGTCATATGAAAACTTACCAACTACTGCATATTGTAGTTTCTCATTTTCTATCATTTGTTGTATCTCCTTGGATTTCCAAGCAATAAATGGTTCCCCATTGATGTATGAGATTTGCTTTGATGGGATTGTGACAGTATCTGTATCCAGATTTGTGGGCTTGAATAGATTGGCATATGTTTGGTTTTGGGTATTGGTCTTAAAATTTTCAGTATGTAATATTGTAGGTTGTGTGCTTAGTTTGTTGATTGTATTTTGGGTTACCGGAGGAGGTCGTCCTCCGGTTGGTTCGGCCATTCCGGCCAGTGGCTATTTTGTAGTATTGTCTCAAAGGAGAGAGAGAATATGTGACGGCTGTGTATTTGCGATGTTGTTCGAGAAATTGAAGAAGAAAGCGACGAAGGTGGGTACACTCGTTTGGAGTATGTGGATGTACTAGAAATAAGGCAATGCATTTTTTGGTTGCTGGGTATATCTTAATGTATTATCGGTAATTGGAAAATTGGTGTTGTTAATATTGGTATAGGTGTTGGTGGGAATATTATATTGTATGGGGTACGGGGAATAAGATGGCCACATGGTAAAGGGATGGGGTAGGTTAGTATAGTGTTGTACGAATTTGTATAGGTGGTGGGGTCGGAAGGGTTGAAAATGATTTAAAAAATGGCTAAAAATAATTCAAAAATGTAGTTAGATGTGTAATTGAATAGATGGTCAAATGATTTTAATCATAGCCAATTGAATCAAGAATTTAGTTTAAAGAAAATTAATTAACGGATTCGGCTAACAAAAATTTAAATAGGATGGATTAATATCAATTAATTAATGAGCTTCTTAATTTGACAAAGTAAAATAATTAACTTAATTAAAAACTAATTAATTTTTAAAAAAAACTAAGGCTACTAATTTAAGAAATAATTAATAAAAAATAGAATCTTTATGAATCATTTTCGAATGTTAATAAAAGTTAATAACTATATAAGTAGTTATATAAAAACATATATATCATTCTAAAATTATAAAAAATGAGAAAATTACTTAACTATAAAAAATATATATATTTTGGATTTTTATAAGCTAATTCTTTTAAAATTGTTTGAAATTAAAAAAGCTCGATTATTAATTTATGTTGTGGAGGGTCAAAATTGGGTGTCAACAACTACTAGTCGGGTTTTTTTCCCGATTTGGTTCGATTTGTTTGGTACGATTTATCGATTTGCCCTGTACAATCCTAACTATAGCTATTTAGTTTCTCTATTTCGAAAAATATATCTATCTATCTATCTATCTATCTATCTATCTATCTATCTATCTATCTATCTATCTATCTATCTACACTATATTAAAAATGAGAAGATTTTAATATTGTTTGAACCTTTTGCCCTTCATTAAACCAAAATTAGTTTATTATGGTTCAATTTTTATGAGGATAATCTTATACCAACTATAATAGACTTGATTAAAAAATAATTGTCAAAAAACTTCCAAAATAATAGCAAAAAAGATTTTTAAAAATTTCCAAAAATAGGTAAAAAAAACAAAAGGTCCAAATTATTAGGCCAAAAAGGGGAACAGAAAAATCACATCGACAATATATTATAATTACTATTTTTTGGTGGAAAAAATAAAATAAAACTGTCATATAATTGCTTTTAGGTTTAGGATTCCTTCAAAAACAATTGTTTGGGATTCTTGCTATCAATTACAGAGTGTTTTAATAAGTTTGGATGTTGTTAAGACTCTTCTAAAAATTTGATTCGTTCAGATCTGGGATTGGTAGCTCAGTACTTAGGTAGGGTCGAGAAAACAGAAATAGTAAATACTAAACACCCAACATTGATCCTGGCGAACATGACGCTTTTCAGATTCATTAAGAAGCTTTTTTAAAAAACAAACAAATAGACTTAATAGGTTGAATCTGAATGGTTTAGATTCAGACCAAAAAATCAAACGGACTAAATGAATTGAATCTGAATGATTAAGATTCAGACCTCCATTAAGTGTAAACAAATTAGGCATAATATCCTTGGTATATTAAGTTCATTACTCAACCTTACCCAAATGTCCAAGTGGGTTCACGATCTCGAGTGACTCTATCATTTATGTGTGTATTATTTGAAAAATAGTTATGCCAAATATGAATCATTTGTTCTAAACTAATTAAAATTTAGGAGGAAGGGTATTACTAAACCTAATGTGATACAAATATCTATGAAGATCCTAAGTGTTGGCCCAGTGAAGATGCTTAGATGTGAACTAGTATAAAATTAAGTTAATTATTTATTTTAAGTTAATTAGTTTAAAATTAAGTTAATTATTTTACTTTGTCAAGATTAAGAATCTCGTTAATTAATTAATATTAATTCGTCCTATTTAAATTTTAGCCGAATCCCAACTAAATTCAACTTGGCTAATTTCTTAATTCAATTTGGCTAATTTTTTAATTCAATTAACTATAATTGAAATGATGTGCACTTTTTATAATTTGCAATTCTAGCCAATCTCCCTGGCCCAATTAAGTCTATAGACGTCAAGATGTTTTACGTCAAACCGAGGGATGCTGATGTCAAATGTTCAAAGAGATGAATATGCACCGACATAATAACGATACTATCTCTCCATTTTGAATTGTGTTTTGTACTAATGAGTTTGTCTCGGAATTTGTCGAGAGCATCCAAGAGGATGAATTCTCAAATAAACCATAGGTGCGGACGACATCACAAGGAATGCAGCACAACGTAGAACTTTTTCTTAGTAGAAAACTGGGACATAGTCTGAAGTGGAATATCAAACTCTTTGGACGTGAGCTGAGGAACGTCTTTCACTACAATCAAACCACACCCCTATCAGAAGGCATGTGGGTTTTTCTTTGTAGGGTTTATAGTTTCGCATTCGGAAAATTTCAACTCTCGCCGAAAGTAAAATTTTCCAATCTAGGTGAAAATGCACTAAGAGCTTTGAAAATTATGTCCATGTAAGTTCTTGTTTATGGATGTGAAGAGCTCCATATTCATGACTAAGAGGTTGCAAGCCTCATTTTCATAAGTCGACTTATCTATCACTTTTCCAGATCGAAGGTTCTCTTAGCATACTAGATTTCCTTTTCAACCGATCAAGTCGAAATACAAACAGCCTGATCCCCAAGTTTTGGGATATGTAGGTGGGTTCAATGTTAAAAACTCATTTGTACTCCAACAATCACTATCAGTCTCATTCTCGAGCATTTTGGTCTCTCCATAATTCGACATAGGATACCTTTTGTATTCTTTTAAATTTGTGCGCCAAATCAAGCGTCTTAAACTACAAGTGGCCTAAATTTTAATGTAACCTGAGATATGTAGGAAATTTAATAACAAGGTTCGGCTATAACAACCTGTTCCCATCATTACAAGTGGACCAATGGGGAAGGAATTTGATCCAGAAAACTTTGGGTAGTAACTTTGGAGAAATTTAGCCTGGCCAGACTTGGACAAATTCTGAGTGAGGTGAGGTCTAGGGTGACCTTGTGACAAGTGGGGGATCGAATCTTTAATTTGGTTAGGTTAACTGATAGCCAAGATGATACAAATTTGTTACGGCTTCACATAATTTTATTTGGGTGAGTAAAACTCCTGAAATTAGATTCTATGTAAGGGTATGATTTAAGATGCCATGGGATGGGGTGTTTTGTGAAATTGGGGTTTGAGCTCAAGTTCTAGGCTCTCTGTTTCTGTGAACCCGCCAGAGCGGGATTTCTCTCTCTAGAGCGAGGCTGCCAAAGAGGGATGGTACTGCTAGAGGAGGATAGTGGTGACTTAAACTTAGAGAAAAACCCCAGAATGGTTATTTTAACTCCCAATTCGTTCTTAAGAGACTAGAAGCAACCTAGGGAGAATTCTTGTTGATTTCCATCCTATTTTGCATCTAAGGTAAGTAAATCACTCTCTTACTTCATAATTTGATTCCTAGAACCTAAAAACTATAGTTCGTAATTATTGGGAGAGGGTTTTGGACTAAAACTAATAATGGAAAAATAGCCCTAGGGTGCGGTTAGGATCATGTTTTTTTTGGCCTAGGAGGGGAATTATGTTATAACGCATGTGAATTAAGCCATTGTATTAATCCTTTGTGCATATGTGACAAAAACAAGCAGAACAAGTCCAAAAATGGGAAAGCTCTTGCATCTTAGAGTTGTTGAAGCTCGAATTCGAGGTAGGTGATGATTTTGTTTCCTATATGAGTTTCATGTACTTAATAAATTACTTCATGGTATGCATATGTGTATATTAATAGAGAAACATGCTAGAAATTGTTCAAAATACTCACTTAATGGCATGTTTATTGATGAACTTATTTTTGGTGATATAATATTGACTGTGGTTGTGAATTGTTATTGCTTGTGTGTTTAGATCGGGTGTCACGTTGTGACACATAATTGGATTGTGTGTCACATTTTGACATACATTTAGATTAGGTGTCATGTTCTGACATAAACATTGGATCGAGTGTCACATTTCGACGCGAATTAAGTGTGCGTGAGTCCCATGAAAGTACCCTTATATGAAGTTGCCTGATATTGAGGTTGTTGAACTGTAATCTTGTTGATTATTGTTTGGGATAAACATGGTTAGGTTATTTTATATATATGTGCTTATTATGTTGAGTTTACTTGTCCATGACTCACTTACTAGCTAGCCTCGGGATCCTACCAGTACACTATTGGTTTTGTGCACTGATACCACAATTGCTTTGTCTTTGTTGAGTGTAGGGCATATTCATCCACCTATAGAGAGACCTAGCTTAGAAGAGTGAGAAGTTGTTTGAGTTCAAGGGTGAGCTAAATCTTTCAGACTGCTTGGACTCTCTACTATTTCTAGTCCTTCTTTTGGGACTTAGATATTCAGACATTGATTATTTCTTTAATGACATTCTTATGGGAATTGTCCTCTCTTTCTATATTTTTTATTTTTAGAGTTTTGGTATGAATGACTATCATTTCTTAGGATTTTTTCGCATGTTAAGTTTGTTGACTAGATTATTTCTGAGTTAATGGGGACTCAGTATTACTTATTAATTAAACCTACTTCCGTATATTTAAATCATTCATATCTCACAATTATTATTAGCTTGAGATATAAAAAAAATTCTCCCATCGGGGGATTAGTGTAGGTGTCACTCACGGTGGGTTGGGGTCTTGAAAAGGTTGGTATCATAGCCCTACATTCATTGATCTCGTCATACCAAAATGAATCTAGTAGAGTTCTACAGAATGGTACGGAGACATCTGTACTTTTCTTCCCTCATGTATAGCTTGATTTCAATTGGTATTTGGCGATCCAAATTGGTATCTAACCTTATTCACTCTCTTCCGCAGATGGTTAATACTCACTATAATGGTGTTTGACCCATAACTCCAATAGTAGCATAGGAGTAGCCATCCATTCAAGAGCGTGGTCAAGGTAGAGGCATAAGAGGGAGACGCAATAGAGGGCGGGGGAGAGCAACACCCGCCAGGGTGGAAATTCTAATTGAAGGGATGCCAATAGGTGAGCCCCTCCCACTATCTAGAATGAGATAGAGGGGGAATGTAGAGGTTGGAGAGGAAGAGAATATTAAGCAGGTGGAAGACAACCAAACTGGGGCTCCTAGTCTTCCCCTATGGACCCTATTGTAGCACAGCAGATCATGGCCTTTTTGAGTGGGTTAGATGGCACTGGAGCCATTTCCACTATGCCCGCAACACCAACCCCTGTTGCTCATCCTTGTGTTGCTATAGCTCTGCTAGTAGATAAGGTGGTAGGCACTAATGCCTTCTTCAGATAACTTATGGGTCCTGTTATGACCGGTAATGAGTATGACATGCTCACCAAGTTTCTAAAGATCAAGCCTCTAGTCTTTCATGGTACCAAGAATGAGGATGCTTATGAGTTCATCCTTGACTTCTACGAGAGATTGTATAAGCTAGGCATAGTACGTCAGCATGGAGTGGAGTTTATGACTTTTCAGTTGCAGGGTGTGACCAAGCAATGGTGGAGGGCGTATGTAGAGTGCCACTCATCAGTGTTTCCCCCACTTACATGGGTTCAGTTTCATGCTCTATTCTTGGAGAAATATGTGCCACGTACCTTGAAGGACTACAATAAGGATGAGTTCATAGAACTGGAGTAGGGAGGTATGTTAGTGACTGCTTACAAGGCCAAATTTCATGTGTTGTCTAGGTATGCTACTCAACCAGTAACTACAAAGGTAGAGAGGATTTGGTTATTTGTGAAGGGGTTGAATCCCGAATTATAGGTGCTGTCAGTTCACATGACTTTGTCAGGCAAAGAGTTTTAACAAAGTCACTGACTTTGTGAAAAAGGTAGAAGGTGTAAGGAGAGATGGGCTGGCCAAAGCTTTGGCTAAGAAGACCAAGAGCACAACTAATTTTCAGGAATCCTATTCTAGAGGGTCAGGCAGGCTGGTAATTACAGTACGACCAATTCAGTCAGCTCTGCCCGCTTCTACTGGAAATATTTTAGGTACTTCACAGTAACATCTGGCTTATGAGGGTCAAGGAACATCATTCCCAGGTAGTAGGCTTTCCTTTGATCGCAACTGTTTCAATTGTGGAAAGTGGATCCATATAAAGAGAGAATGTCCTCACCCCCGCAGAACAGTTTCAGCACCCTAGCAGGCCAGAGCAGTAGTACCTGCGGAAGGGGGAGGCAATGGTAGAGGACGTCAACAGGGTGGGCGGAGAGGAAATTAGAGAGTCCGTAGGGGCCGAGGGAATAGTAGTATAGGTCGAAGAGTAGCCCAGCCAGGCAGGGAGTTGGCCCGTCAGGATGATCGGACTCAGTTTTATTCATTTTAGGAGAAGACTAAGGCAAAAACATCTAACACAGTGATCATATGTACTATTCTTGTCTGTGATCAAATGGCTACTGTTTTATTTGATTTAGGGTCTTCTTATTCTTATGTATTCGTGAAATATGCCTTGGGTTTTGATGCATTGTAAGATATACTAGATGCCCCCATTCATATTTCTACCCCTGTTGGAGAGTCAGTCATAGTCACCTATGTTTATCTTGCTTGTTCTGTGATATTTATGGGATTCAAAACTTAGGTTGACTCACTAAGTTTAGACATGACTGATTTTGATGTAATCTTAGTCATGACTTGGTTGTCCCACTATTTTGTTGTACTTAATTGTAATGCAAAAACTGTGGCTCTAAAGATTTTGGGGAGGGAAAGGTTAGACTGGGAAGGGGTGTACAAGCCTAAAACAACTAAGATCATATCTTTTTTCAAGGCTAGAAAAATGGTAGGGCAGGGTTGTTTGGCCTATCTGGCGCATATTCAGAATGTGGATGTAGAGTCTCCTTCTATTGAGTTTATTTTGGTAGTACATGAATTTCTAGAAGTGTTTCCTTCAAATTTGCCAGGTATGCCTCCTAACAGAGACATAGATTTCTGCATTGACTTAGAGTCGGGCACTAGTCCAATTTTATTTCTCCCTACCGTAAGGCTCTAGAGAAGTTGAGAGAGCTTAATCTCAAATTCAAGAACTCCTTGATAAGGGATTAATCTATCCCAGTGCTTTTTTGTGGGGTGCTCTAGTATTGTTTGTTAAGAAAAAAGATGGTAGTATGAGAATATGCATTGACTACCGACAACTAAATAAGCTTACCATCCAGAATAAATATCCCTTGGCACATATTGATCACCTTTTTAATCAGTTACAAGGAGCATTAGTCTTATGAAAGATTGATCTCATGTCTGGGTACCATCAACTGAAGATTAGGCTTGAGGATATGCCCAAAACATCTTTTAGGACAAAGTATGGGCACTATGGATTTTTGGTGATATCTTTTGGACTAACCAATGCACCTATAGCCTTCATGAGTTTGATGAATAGGGTGTTCAAGCTGTTCCTGTATTCGTTTGTGATCGTGTTTATAGATGATATTTTGGGGTATTCACAAAATGAGCGAGAACATGTAGACTATCTTTGAATTGTCTTAGGTGTTTTGGGAAAACAAAAGTTCTATACAAAACTATCTAACTGTGAATTTTGGTTGCCTTCAGTTAGCATTTTAAGACATGTTGTTTCAAAGGAAGGTGCGACGGTAGACCCATAAAAGATTGAACTAATTAAGAACTGGGCCCGACCTAGTTTTGATACCAAGGTTAGGCATTTTATGGGACTAGCTAGTTATTATCACCCGTTTATTAAGAACTTTGCTTCTATTGCTACTCACTTGACCAGGATGACTAAAATGGAGGTGTCATTCAAGTGGACTGACAAGTACGAAGAGATTTTCCAAAAACTTAAAACTCTTCTGACACAACACTAATTTTGACCCTACTGGTCAAAGGTAAAGACTTTATTATTTATTGTGATGCTTCACATTCAGGTTTTGATGTTATGTTGATGTAGGATAAGAATGTTATAGCTTATGCTTCACTGCATTGAAGGTGCATGAGAGGAACTACCTAACTCATGACTTGGATTTGGCAACGGTAGTGCTTGCACTAAAAATCTTGAGGCATTATTTGTATGGCATCAAGTGTGAGGTATTTAGTGATTACCATAGCTTATATCATGTGTTCACCTAGAAAGACTTGAATTTGAGACAGTGAAGGTGGATGGAGTTGCTCAAAGGATATGATGTCACTATCCAGTATCATCTAGGTAAGGCTAACGTGGTATCAGGCACATTAAACTGGAAATCAATTAGCATGGGCATTCTAGCCTATTTTGGAGCCCCCAAATGGCCCCTAGCTAGAGAAATTTAGGCCTTGGAGGCTAGGTTCATGAGGCTAGGCATCTTATAAAAGGGTGGGGTGATGGCCAGTGTTGATCAAAAGCCCACTTTTATAGAGTAGATTAAGGCCAAACAGTTTGAAGATGTAACTTTAAATGAGATTAGAGAAAAAATATTGATGGGCAAGACACAAGATTCAACACTTGATGCAGGTGAAGTGCTCAACTTTAGGGGAAGGGTTTGTTTTCCTCGAGTGGATGGCATTATTCAGAAAATTATGTTTGAATTTCATGGTTCATGATACTCTATTCGCCTTGGAGTAACTAAGATGTATCAAGACTTGAAACGTCTATATTGGTGGCCGGGTATGTAGAAACATATAGCTGAATATGTAGCCAAGTGCCAGAATTGCCAACAGGCAAATTATGAGCACCAAAGACCTATAAGTTTACTTCAAAGAATGTCCATTCCAGAATAAAAGTGGGACAGAATATCCATGGACTTCGTGGTGGGACTTCCCAAGACTTTGGGAAAGTATGACTCCATTTGGATGGTGGTTCAAAGGTTGAAAAGTTGGCAAGAATCTATGTAAAAGAGATAGTAAGGTTGTATGGGGTGCCCCTCCCCATTATTTCAGACCGTGGTATGCAGTTCACTTATAAATGTTATGGAAAGTTGCATGAAGAGTTAGGCACTCAACTCACTATCAGCACAACATTCCATCCACAGACAGATGGGCAATTAGAGAGGTCTATCCAAGTATTGGAAGATATGTTGGGGGCATGTGTGATCGATGTTAGGAGATATTGGGATATGTTCTTGCCTTGTGTGATTTCTCCTACAACAATAGTTACCACTCTAGCATTGAAATGACACTATTTGAAGCTATTTATGGGAGGGAATGCAGGTTTCCCATAGGGTGGTTTAAAATTTGAGAAGTAGAGCCATTGGGGGTGGACTTAGTAAGCGATGCTCAAGATAAGGTAAGGAGCATCTAAGCTAAACTTCTAACAGCTTAAAGTCGTCAAAAAGAGTATGCTAACCGTAAGGTGAGGGTACGACATTCGAAGTTGGTGATCAAATTCTTCTAAAAGTGTCACCCATTAAATGGGTAATGAGATTTGGTAAGAAGGCAAACTCAGTCCTCGCTATATCGATCCTTTTGAAATTCTTGATTGTGTAGGGCCAATAGCGTACAGATTGGCCTTACCACCAAGCTTGTCTAGGGTATACCTGATGTTCCATGTTTCAATACTGAAGAAGTACCATAGAGATGGGGATTATATTATTAAATGGGACTCAATTTTATTAAACAAGGATCTTCCGTATGAGAAAGAGCAGTTGCAATTCTTGATCGTGAGGTTTGAAAGTTGAGGACTAAGGAGATCAACATGATAAAGGTGCAATGGAAGCATCGTTTGGTGGAGGAGGCTACTTGGGAAACCAAAAATGACATGGAGACAAGTATCCTCAGTTATTCATCGAAGTAGGTACTACTTTATATCTATTTTAGCCCTATTTTTCCTAATTAGTCACTCGAGGATGAGTGATGGATAAATTGGTACCTATTGTAATGACCTATTCCCATCGTTACAAATAGGACAATGGGAAAGGAATTTGGGTCAGAAAAATTTGGGTAGTAACTTTGGAGAAATTTAGCCTAGACCAGACTTGGACGAATTCTGAGTCAGGTGAGGTCTAGGATGATGTCACGCCCAGGAGGGTATCCTAGACATGGCCGGCACTTGAAAAACCATTGCTAGCTCCCAAGCGAACCACTTGACCTGATCATACATCTGTTCATTCATTCAATTAGCGGAATACTTAAAATAAATAGGTAATTAAGTAGGCAAATCCCAATCAATAATATAACTCGAAGAAAAAAGGCCATGGGCCAAATAAATCGAACTTCAATCTATGTCGTTAAATAGTTTGACAAGAACAATTCAAAAAGATAAAATACTAAATCGACCCATCACTATCTAGTCTATGAAACCTCTATCACTACTATCTAATAGGTATCAATGACATGTTCATGGCTACCTCAAATCAAAATGAAAGACTAAACTCAACGCAAGAATAACATAAGTGGTGTCCTCCGAATGTAGATGAGGACTCACCAATAAGCTAAGTGTGAATAGATCCTCAATGGTGCGCCTATTGATGATCTCTTAAACTTGTCTCTGCATCATAAAATGATGCAGGTCCAAATGAACGTCAGTATGTGGAATGTACGAGTATGTAATATGGCAGAATGGTAGAATGAAACAATACCAGTTCAAATATCTCAAGTCATAAAGATAAGAGATACTCAATCAAGGTGTCATAAGTCTAAAGTAAGAATACAGTTTAGACAGAGACCAATCATATACCATCCAATCAAATCCAATCATGTACAATATAGTTCAATCAAATCATTTACAATTCGATCCAATCCAATCATATACAATCCAATCCAATCTAATCATATACAATACGATCCAATCCAATCACATATCATCTAATCCAATCGAATCACATATCATCTAATCCAATCCAATCCAATCACATATCTTCTAATCCAATCCAATCACATATCTTCTAATCCAATCCAATCACATATCATCTAATCCAATCCAATCACATACCGTCTAATCTAATCCAATCACATATCGTCTAATCTAATCCAATCATATACAATCAACTCAACAATCAAGTCAAATAAGTCAACTCAATAGATATGCAAATTAGAATTTAACAATGTTTTACCATTCGACTCTATCATTTACAATCACAATCAAACCAATCATATCATGCACAATCCACTCAATTTGGGAGTTTCTCTAACCGCCAATAATCCCACCACCTATAAGTAGGTGATGCACAATGAGACACGTTGTTGCCACATCCGTTTATACCTTGCCAGGGTATGAATGAATCAACCAATCATGTATTTCATAGATCAGTTAAGTCCTATCATTTTAGAACAATAAAATGGGAAAATATCCGACTTTAATAGTCCAATCCCATGGGAAACATCCAACTTTAACAGTCCAATCCCTTCCTATGTTGGCAGCATAGTTTATGGGATTCGAGTATGGACTATACTCTTACCCAATTTGGTGCTCAATACTCCTCCTAAGACTTGATATGCACATATTTATCAAGTGTGTAAAATGCTCAAAATACTCATTTAGTCCCTTAGGACTTAGTTTCAAATCAACTCATTTAGTCTCATTAGACTCTTTTCAAAACTCAATCAATCTGGTCTCATTGGACCTTCATTCACCATCAACTCATCTCAATTATTAAACTCTTCTTTTTGAATTAGATACCATCTCAACTCAATGAATGCAGAAAATATTAGATGCATTTAAAACATAATTTTAACTCCTCAACTCAAACTCAAAATAGATATTTTAATGTAAAAATTCTCAACTCGTTTATACTCAAAATACTCATACTCAAAATAGTGATTAGGAGACTTTTTAAAATAAAATCATACTTAAACTCTTTCTAAATCAAAGATGAAAATAATCATTCTTTAAACTCAAAATAGTGTATAAATAATTTATACAAAAGTGTTCATAAATCATTTATTTAAAACCCCTTCTCAACAGATTATTTATATTCAAAATGCTCATAAGACTCAAATCAAATCAAATTATGCAAATCACATATCATGTAGTCACATTAGACTCCAATCCATTTTATCTCAAAATATCATCATCAATATAACCTCTTCATCAATCATTTTTCCTTAGCTAAATGAACATCATTCACCTCATCATCAAACATCATCATTCACATCACCACCAAACATTATTATTCACATCATTATCAAACATCATGCTCCAAAATCCTTATTCAATTTTATGTTCAATTTATAGAGACAAAAGGACATTCTAGCTCTACCAAGGTTTCATTCCTTTTTATGTCATTCACATTCATAACTATCCCAATTCATTCTTTTCATTCCAATCAATACATACACACAAAAACCATCAATTTCAACCTCAAGACAATTATGACAAAAGAAATCTCATCTTGGTTTCATGTGAATGAATACATGAATCTATACTCTCAACAAAACTCAACTTAAGAAAACCATCAATACATATGAATTTATAGACAAAAATTCATTTGTAGTCAATATGTAGATACGGTTTATGAAATAAATATAAAAGATAATTATTCACTAATTCAAGTCATGAAAATCATCAATCAATTAATAGTATATAATAATACTCAACTATGATTGTGAATTATGATTGCTTGTGTGTTTGGATCGGGTGTCACGTTATGACACTTATTTGGATTGGGTGTCACATTTCGACACATATTTAAATTGGGTGTCACATTCTGACACAAATATTGGATCGAGTGTCACGTTCTGACATGAATTAAGTGTTTGCAAATTCCATGAGAGGACCCTTATGTTAAGGTACCTAATATTGAGCTTGTTGAACTGTGATCTTGTTGATTATTGTTTGGGATGAACATGGTTAAGTTATTCTATATATATGTGTGTGCTTATTATGTTGAGTTTATTTATCCATGACTCGCTTACTGGCTAGCCTTATGATTCTACCAGTACACTATTGATTTTGTATACTACTACTACACTTGCTCTATCTTTGTTGAGTACATGGTATATTCAGTCGGCTACAGAGAGACCTCGCTTAGAAGAGTGAGAAGTTGTTCTAGTTCAAAGGTGAGCTAAATCTTTCAGGCTGCCGTGGACTCTCTACTATTTCTAGTCCTTCTTTCGGGACTTAGATGTTCAGACACTGATTATTTATTTAATGAGTTTCTTGTGGGAATTTCCCTCCCTTCTAGACTTGTTAGTTTAAGAGTTTTGGTATGAATAACTTTAAGTTCCTAGGATGTTTTTCGTATGTTAAGTTTGTTGAGTAGATTGTTTTTGAGTTTATGGGAACTTAGTATTCATTATTGATTAAACCTGCTTCTGCATTTTTAAATTGTTTATATCTCACAAGTGTTGTTAGCTTGGACTGTAAAAATGGTTCTCTTATCGGAGGGTTAGTGTGAGTGTCAGTCAAGGCGGGTCGAGGTCGTGACACTGGCCGTATTTGCCAAAGTCCGTACCAACCCTCCTTTTTAAAAGGATGAAGATATGGTCGGCTAAAATTGAATTTGTTAGTTTTCTTTATCTATGATCTCTTTTGTCGGCCCATCCAAAGAAATAGACAGTTGTTGATACCCAATTTTGACCCTTCATAACGTAAATCAATAATCAAGCTTCTTCAATCTTAAACAATTTTTAAATAATTAGCTTGCAAAAATCCAAAAAATATTTTAAAGTAATTTTGGCATTTATATAATTCTTGAACAGTATATATATATTTTATATAATTATTACCTTTTACCATTATTGGAAATAGTCTAAAAAAGATTTTATTTTTAACTAAATATTTTGTTAATTAGTTTGGCTTAATTAATAGTTTTATATTTTAAGTTAACTAGTTTTAAATTAAGTTAATTATTTTACTTTGTGAATATTAAAAAGTTCATTAATTAATTAATATTAATTTATCCTATTTAAATTTTAGCCGAATTTCCTAATTAAATTTAATTTGGTTAATTTTTTAATTCAATGTGACTAATGTTTTAATTCAATTGACTATAATTGAAACCATGTGTCCTTTTTATAATTTACAATTCTAGCCATCCTCCCCCGCCCCCCAAATTCTTTTATTTTTCAATTCAAACCAACATTACTTTACTACTATATAGAAAAGCCATGATATGGACGACCAAGGGCATTTTTGAAAATATGACTTTTTAAAAGGGCAAACTAATAATTGTATTTGTCATCATTTACAATTTATTAAATATAAATTTGTAGAATGGTTCAATTTATATTAAATTCAAGATATATTAGTCCAAATAAATATTTTGGATTAATAAAATTGGGTCAATTATTTAAGCCCAATAAATGTGGATTTAATTAGAAATCTAAATCCATTAATTTGGGCTATAAAGATGACCCCACTTTGTTAAGCCCAATGTCATCTCATCCTAGAGGCCCATTTTCATGCCACATGTCAAAGTTATGTGGCAATCCAAGTCAAAATTAAATAAGCCACTAAAATCATGCCACATGTCAAAGTTAGGTGGCAATTCAAGTCAAATTAGATAAGCCACTAAAATCATTCCACATGTCAAAGTTATGTGGCAATCTAAGTCAAATTAAATGAGCCACTAGAACAATACCACGTGTCTATGTGACATGTTCTAACCAATCAAATTAAAACTCTTCAACAAAGAAATATGATTGGTCAGTTCAAACCAACCAATCAAATCACACCCTCATACCACTCCTTACAACTATAAATAGGGGTCTTCATTATTCTGAAAAGAGAGGTTTTTTGGAAGAACAAGAAGCAAGAAAAGAGCTCGTGGATCAAAGACCGCAAATTCTCTACAAAGCTACAAACTTCAAGTAATCAAATTCAAGTTCAAGTTCAAGATCAAGAACGAAGAAGAATATCAAGAAGATCAAGATCAAGTTACTTATTCATATTTACTATTTGTCATAACCATACAAGGGTTCGTGACGAATAATTCAAATCTAAATTTGAAGACAAAGATTCAAGATCAAGTTATTCAAGCCCTTGACTCTAAATTAAATTCAAGTTCGACATATTCCATATTATTTGAAGAATCAAAGGATTATCATAGAGATTGTAACTCGCACTATATTTTGAAATCAAATATTACACTTTTTTACTTCAATTTTTTGGTCTTGATTATTTATTTTTCTCGGCTCAAAAATTTGTTGTTTGCAAATTTTGGCACACCCAGTGAGACAATTTCTACCTCTCATCTCTTCATATCGATCATCAAACTTCAAGAACACTTAAATGGCATCTAAGAATTTTGACTCCAGGAGTATTATTGCTAAGGCTACTGATTCCAAGTTTTCCTCTGAGATGGAGAACATACTGGATGCTACTATGGGAAGTTTAGGACCCATCACTAGGAACAGAGAAAACTTGCTAGGACAACAAGCACTTCAAGTGCCGTGTGCATCAGTTCCTATTTTTGATCTTCCATCTTCAAAGGGGGCAAGATTCTTTCTGAATAAATTGGAAGAAGGATAGAATATAGCTGATATTGTTGAAAAGACGCTGGCTCAACTTAGTCCTTTTAACACAAGGAATTGCACTATTCAAGATGAAGATGATGTCTTGATCACTAGATCTGCCTCAGTCACTCCACGTAACTTGTTTCAGACAGATTTCAGTTTGAGGGAAAATTCATGCTTTGCTCCATCATCCATAACAGCCATCTAAGCGATGATGAATAACACCTCAATTGTTGAAGAACAACTGACGAGTTTGACGAAGGCAATTAAAGGTCTCACAAAATATGTGCAAGATCAGGATAATTAAATTGTCAAGTTGACGGATAGAGTTGAGAATGTTATGGAGGGGGACTCAAGTCATGCACTTGGAAAATGTTTGATGATACAAGAAAAGGGAGATTCAGTTACAAAGCAAATAAATGTGGGTGATGAGCTGCAAGTATCTGTTGAAGGAGGAATTCCCATTCATCAACTGAAAGACTTCATTATGGGAACTATCAAAGATAAGTATGACATGCCTTCAAAGTCATCATTCACGTATGCAAATCCATACACTTCAAGAATCGATGTTTTGAAGATGCCTGCAGGTTATCAACCTTCAAAATTTCAACAATTTGATGGAAAGGGAAATCCAAAGCAACACATTGCCCATTTTGTTGAAACTTGCAATAACGCTAGAACATATGGAGATTATCTGGTCAAGCAATTTATGCGCTCCTTACAAGGAAATGCCTTTGACTGGTATACGGATCTCGAGGCAGGCTCTATTGATAGTTGGGAACAACTTGAGCATGAATTTCTTAATCGTTTTTATAGCACAAGGCGTACTGTGAGCATGGTTGAACTCACAAATACACGTCAATGGAAAGATGAACCCGTCATTGAGTTCATTAACTAATGGAGAAATACAAGCCTCAATTGTAAGGATAGGCTTAGTAAAACTTCCAGAATAGAAATGTGTATTCAAGGAATGCATTGGGGACTTCGTTATATCCTACAGGGTATTAAACCCAAATCATTTGAGGAACTAGCCACATGTGATCATGATATGGAGTTGAGTATGTCTGCAAGCGGGATTGAAAGACCAATTATTTATGGGCCTCGCAAGGAAAAAGACAAAATGGAGGTAAAGAAAGGGGGAAAATTGGCACCTAAGTTTGGAAACAAGGAGTCGATGAGTGTGAATGCCGTACCTTTGAAAGTGGATATAAATCTAAGCAAGAATCAAAGGGTAAAGACCACAACTTTTCAGAATAACGCTGGTAGAAAGCTGACTTTGAAGGAAATACAGGCAAAAGAGTATCCTTTCTTGGACTCAGATGTTCCAGTAATTTTCGAAGACCTTCTGGCGTTAAAACTCTTTGATCTACCTGAAATGAAGCATCCAGATGAGGCTGGGAGGACTAATGATCCAAATTACTACAAATATCACCATTTGATGGGCTATCCTATTGAAAAGTATTTTATCTTTAAGGAAAAGATCATGGACTTGGCCTGTGAAGGAAAGATATTGCTTGAAGATGAGAAGGAGAGTTCAAATCAAGTCTCTGTCACTTTTGGTTCACTCGACCCCATAGTTCTTTGCAACTTGTCGAAATACATGATAGTGGTGATGACCTAGCCACATCACCATCAAAAATGATTAAATTTGGTGACTTCAAACCAATAGATGTTAACGTATCATCGCTTGTTCCTTTGATGAAAAAAGTAATAAGGGAAGATAAACCTCTAGAGGAAAACCAATCTCGCGGTGCTTATACTGATGATGAAGGATGAATTTTAGTGACACGACGAAGACGTCGTAAAATAAGCTTGCAAAGAGAACCAAATAAGCAAGTGACTAGAGCGAAGATGAGAACAAAGTGGTGCCATCCACCTACCCCTAAAACTCAAAGGGTAAAGAAGAATGTGAAGAAGTCAAGAGTTGGGGGAAATTACTATCAAAAGCAACGTCCTCCGGTGACATTAGAGGAATTCTTACCAAGTTGGTTTCATGAAAAGATTTCTCATCGTGACACCAAGGCCTCATGTTGTAAAATTGATAGAGAAGAGACGATGGTAGAAAGCTCATGACAATCATTAACTCCATCACATAAAGGCCCTATAAAGCCCCACTCTGAAGAAGTGGACACTTGTGATGCGAAGTTTACATTCACTAATGATGATCTTTTATTGGGTGAAGTGTTGTATAATTGTCCTTTATAAATGGTAGGTTTTGTGCGTGGGCATAAAGTAAATAGGATCATGGTGGATGATAGATCTAGGGTCAATATTCTCCCTATTCGTACTATGAAAGAACTTGGAATACCGATAAATGAATTGTCTAAAATCTGTTTGATGATTCAAGGTTTTAACTAAGGAGGGCAGAGAGCCATTGATGCTGTCAAATTAGATATAACGATGGGGGATATGCGTTCGAGTGCATGGATGCATGTTATTGACTCAAAGACCTCATATAATATCTTGTTAGGAAGACCATGGATATATAAGAACAAAGTGGTACCATCCACCTACCATCAATGTTTCAAATACTTTGAAGATGGGGTTCAAAAGAAGGTAGTTGCTGATGATAAACCTTTCATCGAGATGGAAGCGCACTTTGCTGATGTAAAATTCTACTTAAAGAATAATGTTTCAAAAGAAGTTAAAGTTGATAACGCGATACCTGCTGATATCATAAAAAGGGTTGATGTAGCACCTGATAATGCGAGGGTCATGATTAAAAAGGATAAAACACTTTCAGATATGAGTAAAGTACCTAAGACAAGTGAGGCATCTTCAAGTAAGAGAATGATTCCTGTTTCTCACTATGTCCCAAAGACAAACAAAGTCAAGATCCCACCCTCTAAGTTGCAGAGTAGTAAGTTGACATTCCCTATTAAGCAAATTGATGCAATCAAATCACCTTTAAAAATGATACAAGGATTTGTCAGACCATCGAATCATGATTCACATGAATCACTCCCTAAAAATCGTACAAATGAGGGTTTTGACCCGAATGCATATAAGTTGTTGGTGAAAGCAGGATACAATCCCAATGAAGCTTCTAAAGTAGGGAAGCTTCCAAATGAAGTTATTGAAAGGGCAAATCATGGCCTAAGTCCAACTCAAAGGATGATGATAGAGAGAGGGTATGATATCAAGCAATCACACGAAGGCTTGGGTTACAAACAACCGTCACCAGTCCGAATTTCTATAAAAAGGATGAGAATCAACTACATTACCCCTGTGGAAGAATCGATGATGTTCAACAAGAAGCCTTCTGTGTTTGATCGACTTAGTGGCATGACTCCTAACGTTTTTGCATCTGATCAGCTAATAGAATCAACTCCAAAAATTTCAGTGTTTAATCGATTAGGACCAATGAAGAAGAAATACAAGCGCCAAGGAAATTATAGAAAAATGGAAGAACGGGTATATGCTCGGGAGCATAATTCACCCAAGAATTGGCCCAGTTTGATCCCTTCTAGAATGAGGCGAGAAACAAAACTTGTAGTTTCATATGGAGATGTCCTGAGAGCAAGAACTCATACCATAGTTCACACTAGGGAGTGAGATGAAGATGAAGAAAGTGTGGGATCATCAAATCACATCACAATTTGTGATGAAGAAAGTACTCCACTATATACAAAAATTGATGATGGGTTTGTTGATATTTATGCATGCCATCACATATTTTTTAATGATGGTGATCCTCAAGAAGATGAGGATGCTGAAGATGCGCCACCTGAACTCGAGGAAGGGATAAAGAATACTGTTGATGCATTGAAGGAAGTAAATCTTGGGGTTGATGATGATATAAGGCCTACATATGTGAGTGCTTCGCTGGATGACGATGAAGAGAAGAAATATATTGAGCTGCTTATGAAATTTAGGGATGTATTTGCTTGGAGTTACAAAGAGATACCAGGGTTAAACCCTAAAGTTGCAGTTCATTGTCTTGCTGTAAAATGAGGCACTCGTCCTGTTAAACAAGCGCAACATCGCTTTAGACCTGAACTAGTTCCTTTGATCAAAACTAAAGTTAACAAGCTCATTGAAGCAGGTTTCATTCGTGAAGTCAAATATCCTACATGGATTTCAAGCATTATACCTGTAAGAAAGAAAAATGGCCAAATATGAGTTTGTGTTGACTTTAGAGATCTTAATAATGCATGCCCTAAGGATGAATTTCCTCTTCCAATCCCTGAGCTTATGATTGATGCTACAACTGGATACGAGGCAATGTCCTTTATGGATGGTTCATCTGGATACAATCAAATTCGCATGGAACCAAGGGATGAAGAACTTACTGCATTTCACTCTCCTAAAGGTATATATTGCTACAAAGTAATGCCTTTTGGTTTAAAAAATGTTGGAGCCACTTATCAACGAGCCATGCAGAATATTTTTGATGATATGTTTCATAAAAATATTGAGTGTTATGTCGATGACTTAGTAGTGAAATCAAAGAAGAGTGATAACCACTTGAAAGATTTGAGAATGGTGTTTGAACGACTTCGAAGATATCAACTCAAAATGAATCCTTTAAAATGTGCCTTTGGAGTTACTTCGGGAAAGTTTCTCGATTTTATTATTCGACATCGAGGAATTGAGATTGATCAAGATAAGATAGATGCTATTTCGAAGATGTCTGAGACAAAAAATATTCATGAGTTGAAAAGATTACAACGAAAATTAGCATATCTTAGGAGGTTTATCTCAAATCTGGATGGGAGATGTCAACCATTCAGTCGCCTTATGAAGAAAGATGTTCCTTTTGAATGGGACCAAGCTTGTACCAATGCTTTTGAGAACATAAAGTCTTATCTGATGAAACCTCTCATACTTGTAGCTCCTATACCTGGAAAACCATTGATTTTATACATTGCAGCACAAGAAAGGTCAGTAGGAGCACTTCTCGCACAAGAAAATGATAAAGGGAAAGAAAATGCCCTATATTACTTGAGTAAGATGATGACACAAAATGAGATCAAGTATTCACCTATTGGGAAGTTATGTCTGGCACTTGTATTTTCGATTCATAAGATGAAGCATTACTTCCAAGCTCATATTGTGCAACTTGTCTCTAAAGCGAATCCTATCAAGTTTGTCATGTCCAAGCCTGTCTTAAGTGATAGACTAGCAAGGTGGTACCTCCAGTTTCAACAATTCAAAATTGTGTATATATCTCAGAAGGCAGTAAAAGGACAAGTACTAGCAGATTTCTTGGCCAATCATCTAATTCCAAATGATTGGGAGTTATCTGATGAATTATCTGATGAAGACGTAATGCTAGTGGAAATTCAGCCACCTTGGAAGATGTATTTTGATGGTGCTACACATTGTGAAGGAGCCGGTGCTGGAGTGGTATTTGTCACTTCCCATGGAGAAGTTTTGCCATACTCCTTCACTCTAACACAAAATTGCTCCAATAATGTTGCTAAATATCAAGCACTCTTACTTGGGCTTGAGATGTCCATTGATATGAAATAATTGCAACTAGAAGTTTTTGGGAATTCCAAGTTGGTGATCAATCAAGTCTTGGTAATTATGAAGTAAAGAAGCCTGAGTTAATCTCATACTGCAATTATGCTCAAAAGATGATAGGGTGGCTTGGAGAGGTGACTATTCAACATGTCCCAAGAAAGGAAAATAAAAAGGTTGATGTATTGGCAGCTTTAGCTTCTGCATTAGTATCTCCTAATGAAATGCAAGTTATGGTTTTCCAAAGATGGATAAATCCGCCTTCAAATGAGCATGAAGAAGAATTTCAACAAGTTATTGCCACTTCGGAAGCTGAAATTGATGATTAGCAACAATCAATAATAGATTATTTGTGTTATGGAATATTGCCAGAAAACCTTCAAAGAAAAACAGAAATCCGACGACGAGCCCCTCATTTTCTTTATTATAAAAATACACTTTACAAGCGGTCGTTTGATGGAGTTCTCTTACGATGTTTGGGGGAAGATGAATATACTCAAGCTATGCAAGAAGCACATTCTGGAGTATGTGGAGCGCATCAGTCTGGGCCAAAACTTCATTTTCACATAAAAAAGACGGGATATTACTGGCAAACCATGGTGAAAGATTGCTTGGATTACGTCCGAAGATGTAAAGCTTGCCAATTCCATGCGAATTTTATACATCAACCCCCAGAAGTATTGCACCCAACTATTGCCTCATGGCCATTTGAAGCTTGGGGTTTGGATGTTATTGGACCATTGTCTAAGTCCTCTGGTGGACATTTGTACATTCTGGCTGCAACTGACTACTTTTTAAAATGGGCAGAAGTTGTTTCTCTTAGAGAAGTAAAGAAAGAGAATGTCGCCAACTTCATTCGAGTCAATATTATCTACCATTTTGGTATTCCTCGATACATATTGACAAATAATGGCAAGCCATTTGATAACAAGTTAATGACGAAGATATGTGATATTTTTGGCTTCAAGCAACGCAATTCCTCTATGTATTATGTGGCTGCTAATGGTCTCACTGAAGCATTTAACAAGACACTCTGCAACTTGTTGAAAAGGTTGTTTCCAAGTCTAAGAGAGATTGGCACGACAGAATGGAAGAGGCTCTTTGGGCATATAGGACTACGTATCGCACGCCAACACAAGCGACTCCATATTCTCTTGTTTATGGAGTTGAAGCAGTTCTTCCACTTGAACTTCAAATCCTGTCATTGTGCCTTGCCATTCAAGAAGGGCTCACTAATGAAGAAAATACTCGGTTGCGCCTTGAAGAATTGGAGGCTCTTGATGAAAAAAGACTAGAGGCCCAACAAATTCTACAATGTTATCAAGCTCGTCTAGCTCGATCTTCTAATAAGAAGATTCGTCTTAGATGCTTCCAAGTGGGTGATCAAGTTCTTGTTGTAAGAAGGCCCATTATTACTTCTCGTCGGCCTGGAAGCAAGTTCTCCGCTAAATGGGATGGACCCTATGTGGTACACGAAGTATACTCAAGTGGCGCTTACAAACTGATTGACTGAGAAGGATTGAGCATTGGCCCCATTAACAAAAAGTTCATAAAGAGATACTATCCTTGAAGAAAAGAAACACACCCCTTAAGGTACAAGTATAAACTGCATGTTACTCCTGGCCCGCAAGAGTATAAACTGTGTACGACATAATAAAAAAAAAGGGTCCGCTAGGTTGAAAATTTTGAAAGAGGCGGCCTAGACAAAAATTAGGACACAACAAAAAAAAATAAGAAGAAAAAAAAAGAAAAAGGAATCACTCTTTCAGAACTACATTATGACTTGATCCTCTTCACTGAGGTACGTAGGCGCTTGGAATTACATTCTGAGTTCAGTCGCATGAGTATCCAAAGAACTCATAGTCTCTCTTGACCCTCTCCACCATAGTCCGTGAGTTACATCCTAATTTTAGTCTCATAAGTTCAAAAGAAATGGGGCACACCATTATTTGAGCATCACAATATTCTCGTAGATTGTCATATAACGTGTGAATTAGAGAAGGCCAATCAAGACAAAATTTTAATTGACTTCAAAGAAGTATTTATCAAATCCATAAAGCTATTAGCTGTGATTATTATACATAGTGTAGTTCTATGAACCTTCTTTTCGACTTCTCTACGCTGAGATATGAGTTTATTTTTTTAATAAGATCACGCGAATATGAATCTATTAGCTTTCTTGCATGTGAAGTTTATTTTTGAAGTTTGTTTAGAACGATCCTGAGGGACTTGAGCTATACATTTATGTTTTATATTAAGAAGGTTGATTTCTGATAAATTAAGTCTCTCTTGGCTTGGTGCTCTCATACAATGATATATCTCTTGTACTATCGAAACACAAAAAGTATCGCAACTCTGAAGAAGAGAAAGTCAAATCTCTAAAGTAAACCATGATTCAATCTATAAAAAAAAGTGTTAGTGCTTAAATTAGTAATTCAATAATCATGGTAATGAATCTCAATAATGAACGATTATATTCTTTGAGCAAAACCTATGTCTGATCCAGATAGTGGAAAGTCTTTACAAATCATGTAAAGTCTTTGCCTCAGACGGTGTAAAGCCTTTAGCTTGGGCTATGGAATGTCTTTGACTCAGACGGTGTAAAGTCTTTAGCTTGGACTATGGGATGACTTTGACTCAGACGGTGTAAAGTCTTTGCCATAAATTATGTAAAGTCTTTACCTCAGACGGTGTAAAGTCTTTAGCTTGGACTATGGAATTCCTTTGATTCCAATGGTGTAAAGTCTTTGCCACAAATCATGTAAAGTCTTCGCCTTAGATGGTGTAAAGTCTTTAGCTTGGACTATGGGATGCCTTTGACTCAAATGGTGTAAAGTCTTTGCCATAAATTTTGTAAAGTCTTTGCCTTAGACGGTGTAAAGTCTTTATCTTGGACTATGGAATGTCTTTGCCACAAATCATGTAAAGTCTTTGCCACAAATCATGTAAAGTCTTTGCCTTAAACGGTGTAAAGTCTTTAGCTCGGACTATGGAATGTCTTTGACTCAGACGGTGTAAAGTCTTTGCCACAAATCATGTAAAGTCTTTGCATCATATGGTGTAAAGTTTTTATCTTGGACTATGGAATTCCTTTGACTCAAACGGTATAAAGTCTTTTCCACAAATCATGTAAAGTCTTTGCCTTAGACGGTGTAAAGTCTTTAGCTCGGACTATGGAATGCCTTTGACTCAGACGGTGTAAAGTCTTTGCCACAAATCATGTAAAGTCTTTGCCTTAGATGGTGTAAAGTCTTTAGCTCGGACTATGGAATGCCTTTTAGTCAGATGGTGTAAAGTCTTTGACACAAATCATGTAAAGTCTTTGCCTCAGACGGTGTAAAGTCTTTAGCTTGGACTATGGAATGCCTTTGACTCAGACGGTGTAAAGTCTTTGCCACAAATCATGTAAAGTCTTTGCCTCAGACGGTGTAAAGTCTTTAGCTTGGACTATGTAATGTCTTTGACTCAGACGGTGTAAAGTCTTTGCCACAAATTATGTACAGTCTTTGCCATAGACGATGTAAAGTCTTTAGCTTGGACTATGGAATGCCTTTTACTCAGACGGTGTAAAGTCTTTGCCACAAATCATGTAAAGTCTTTGCCACAAATCATGTAAAGTCTTTGCCTCAGACGGTGTAAAGTTTTTAGCTTGGACTACGGAATGCCTTTGACTCAGATGATGTAAAGTCTTTGCCACAAATCATGTAAATTTTTTACCTCAGACGGTGTAAATTTTTTACCACAAATCATATAAAGTATTTGTCTCAGACAGTGTAAAGACTTTGGCTCGAACAATGCGTCATCTTCGATTCAAACGGTGTAAAGACTTTGCCAAGAATGATGTGAAATTATTTCCAACAATGCAACACCTTTGTTTCAAATGATTAAAAACAAAGAAATAATAATAATAATAATAATGCATGGTTACAAAGTCAACAAAATGAGCTTCTTCAACAGTATGCCTGAAGTCTTTAAATCCTCCAAATATGCAAGTAGATAACACACACACACACAAAAAAATATTATTACCTATCAAGTCAAGGAAGCCACACTAGACTAACCAGGCTAGACTTGAGACAAGATTTTTTTGGTCATAATAATGCCCTTGAAGTCTAGTTTCTGGCAATTCCAACCCTTTTTAGTAACGATATTCCTACATCAAGATATAAAATATTTTGTGAGGCAACAAAAATCTGAAACTTTCAGTATGACAAAATTTGAAGGTAAACTTAAAAAAAATGTGAAAAAAATAAATAAATTATCTAGAACGATATTGAAGGATTTTAAATCTAAATTTTGAATGTGTTGTATAACTTTGTGTCTAAATTCAGAATAATCAAGCGGCTTGTGATTTTGAAGTTCCTACATGAAGATACAAAAGTTTTAATAAAATCACGCAAATCTAAAACCTCCAGCATGGCAAAATCTAGAGCTAACTTTAATTTTTTTTATCTAGAACGGTCATGAAGGTATTAAATTCTCAATTTTGGATATGTTGTAAATCGAGAAGTCTAGTTTCTAGAAAATCAAACCGTTCGTGATTCCTACGTATCTACAATAAGATATGAATTTTCTACGACAGACATGTCAAGATGTGGAAAAGGTTGTTGAAAATCAAAGAAAAGAGAAGAAGAAAGTACCACGGCGCTGATCGTCAAGCCACATTGCTGCAAAACAATGAAGGTCAGACATTTATTTATAGAGGTTTATTAGCATCTATTATAACTAGATTCAAACTTGAATTAGGCTTCTACAAAATTGACCCCTAAGCGGATTCCAATTAGTGGTGGAATCTTGCATGACAAGTAAACACCCTAAAAAAAAGGCTGAAAAAAATGGCTGGAAAAAAAAAGTGAAAAAAATAATCATTTTTTTCTTTCCTAATCCTCATTGGATATAACTAATTTGCTACATTCCTACTCCAACAATGATGAAGGGATGCATCAATATAGTATGAATTCACGGTGCATCTCAAAATACATGGCATGTCGTTATCCTACAAGTAATACTTCAAGCCTAGTCTTCAAAAGATAAAATATCTCGACAAGACTTGAAGCAGGGGACATTTGTCATCATTTATAATTTATTAAATATAAATTTGTAGAATGGTTCAATTTCTATTAAATTCAAGATATATTAGTCCAAATAAATAATTTGGATTAATAAAATTGGGTCAATTATTTAAGCCCAATAAATGTGGATGTAATTAGAAATCTAAATCCATTAATTTGGGATATAAAGATGACCCCATTTTGTTAAGCCCAATGTCATCTCATCCTAGAGGCCCATTTTTCATGCCACATGTTAAAGTTATGTGACAATCCAAATCAAAATTAAATAAGCCACTAAAATCATGTCACATGTCAAAGTTAGGTGGCAATCCAAGTCAAATTAGATAAGCCACTAAAATCATGCCACATGTCAAAGTTATGTGGCAATCTAAGTCAAATTAAATGAGCCACTAGAACAATGCCACGTGTCTATGTGACATGTTCTAACCAATCAAATTAAAACTCTTCAACAAAGAAATCTGATTAGTCAGTTCAAACCAATCAATCAAATCACACCCTCATACCACTCCCTACAACTATAAATAGGGGTCCTCATTATTCTGAAAAGGTTTTTTTTGGAAGAACAAGAAGCAAGAAGAGAGCTCGTGGATCAAAGACCGCAAATTCTCTACAAAGCTACAAAGTTCAAGTAATCAAATTCAAGATCAAGAACGAAGAAGAATATCAAGAAGATCAAGATCAAGTTATTTATTCATATTTACTGTTCGTCATAACCATACAAGGGTTCGTGACGAATAATTCAAATCCAAATTTGAAGACAAAGATTCAAGATCAAGCTATTCAAGCCCTTGACTCTAAATCAAATTCAAGTTCGACATATTCCATATTATTTGAAGAATCAGAGGATTATCATAGAGATTATATCTCGCACTACATTTTGAAATCAAATATTACACTTTGTTACTCCAATATTTTGGTCTTGATTATTTATTTTTCTCGGCTCGAAAATTTATTGTTTACAGTATTATTACTCTAGAAGCATCCGTTCTCTTCCTAACCAAAGTAATAAAAAGGAAAAAAGACATAGAGCCCGTTTGGATGGTCTTTAAGTTGGTCAAAACTAATTTAAAGTCCATTTTTAGCTTTTGGACGTGTTTGCCTAATACTAACTTTAAGCCATAAAATTCTTAAAGTCAGTCAAAAATGAAAAGTTAGGATTCCTAACTTTTTTTTCTAAGTGCTTAAAGTCATTTTCTTTGACCATGAAAATTACTTTTATATCTATTATATTTTAATCAAAATTTCCAAACTACCATTTTTATTCTTTTTACCCTAAATTTCACATCATTTTCCTCATTTAAGCATTTTTATCCAAATACTCAAATGTTCATTTATAAAAATAATTTTCAGCACTTCAAAATTTTAAAAACACTTTATACATAAAAATTACTTTTTTTAAGTCCGTCCAAACGGGCTCATAACCATCTATGCTATCTCCAGGTCTTCTCTATGATTTTCTCACCTTATCTCTTATATTTGAAACATCTTCTTCTCTGAGAACAGAGGATTACTCAATCAAGTCTTGTCACGATCCAATTTCATAAGTCATGATGGCACCTACTATAACCCTCTAGTAGGTAAGCCAACCCGTCAACCCAGAACTTCAAGTAATGTGTTTGAAGGCAAAAACTATATAAGAGCATTGAATTATAAAAGTAAACAGAATGAATAAGCGGAAGTAAACCAAAACATGTTTTAAACAACTAAAGATCCCTCCCAGAACCTGGAAGTCACAAGTACAGAGCTGCAACAAAATAAAATATGAGTACAAGTCCCGAAAGTGGACCAAAAAGATATAAAACAACTGGCTAGTCTCAGAAGGCAAAAGACGGGCCATCCATTCTGAAGGAGACAGAAGTGATCCAAAAACGCCAAGTTATCACCCTAGTCTCCGAATCTGACTACAATAAGATCGATCTATTCGTGACAATAGCTGGTGCTCGGTCCTGCATCACGAAAGTAGATGCAGAGTGTAGTATGAGTACCAAGACAACAGGTACCCAGTAGGCATCATAGGCCGACTGAGCAGAAAAGGTGAAAACAATATGAAAAAGAGGAATAAGCCTAAATAGGAATCAACATAAGCATCTAAAGTGAAAAGAGTACTATCTACGAGAGCTACAACTAACTATACCCAACTGGGCCCCCATAAACCCAGCCGGGACACTCGTACGCAAGTTAAATAAAAACTCGAACGAACCCCCATAAGTTCGCCGAGTACACAGAATAGCTACAACTACCAAGGCTAGGAACCAAGAATATGCGATGTCAGGAACCGAAGTACTGTATCATTTCCAAAACCCAGAATCTCCAAGAGTCAATCGATCTAGGGGTGACTTAGGGGTCGAGGCTGGGACTGGGACCCAGAGGCTCACCCGAATATTCAAAGTGGTCAAGGCCAGGACTGGGTACCCGGATGCTTGCCATAATACATAAGTACGGTCGAGGCCGGGACTGGGTACCCGGATGCTCGCTGTAACACATCGATATGATCGAGGCTAGGACTGGATACCAAGATGCTCGT
This sequence comes from Solanum dulcamara, assembly GCF_947179165.1. NCBI lineage: Eukaryota > Viridiplantae > Streptophyta > Magnoliopsida > Solanales > Solanaceae > Solanum > Solanum dulcamara. The sequence continues at coordinate 62,273,951 of NC_077242.1, forward strand.
CATACTACCAAGTCGACGGAGGCCGGGGCTGGGTACCCGGATGCTCCTCGATAATTCAGAATGGAGGCCGGGACTGGGTACCCGGATACTCACAGATATTTTATCTTATGGTGCCGAATATTCTCCTTTCCAACTAAACAATAATAGTACCGAGAATCTCCTTTCCAATGAGTCAACCAATATGCCGCCAAAACTAAAACCGGAGCCAAAGTCAACGATCACGAAATCTAGTGCTGCCGACGCCTCACAAAATTCACGATTATATCGAGTTATGGATGATGGTATTTTTAAGAGCAAGAGTAACGCCTAGCTAAGGCCAAACTACTAGGCACTAGCCCGCTACACCATTCTACAAGGATCTAAGTCTATCGGAGCGACGCCGGGACATCTAAAGCAAGTTTACATCCTATACTAAGGCCAACATACCCCACTGTATCAATAACATGCTCATTCAACTCTACTTATAAAACTTAACAAATAACGACAAGATACACATGCTTCTAAATATCCGAAAACCCGATAATAAGCCTAAAGCATGATTTCTAACGCCTAAGATATACAATCAAACTATCCAACCCAAATTCCAACTATTTCAACATGCTTTCACACATTTCGGCTCAATCTAAAGAAAGGTAAACCGTAGCCTACCTGTAGGCCAAACAGGCGGGCTCTAAATCACTGTGCTGAAGCTTTTCCCTTTTAAACGGCCTCGGAACGCTGCCAAGCTGTCAAAAATAGAACCACAACGTCGATACGGTCGTTTAGACACTAATTTCATAATTTTTAGAGACGGACCAATTTTGGGGTCGAAAATGGGAATTGTGGGACCCACATACGAAATTCTGGATTTGACCCCCAAAACAGGTTCTAAACATCACCCCAAGCACACAAATCAGATTTATAACATAATTCGGGGTGGGAAATTACGTAAGACGATCAAAAATCAATTCCCACATTTTTAAACTAAGAAAACGATATAAGGCAGCCTCTTTACACGTCGATTTCTCAAAAACGAAAATATTTCAATCAAACAAAATTATACCATGACGTTCCTTGCGAAAAACCCCACAATCTAGCCTCAAGAATCACTCAAAACGGAGTTATATTGACTAAGATACACTCTTTCAAAATTCAACAAAATTTCATTCCGAAAATGACTAAATCTGCTGCTTAAAATCAATTTATTACCTCGAACAACGTGCCAAAAACAGATTCTGAAACTTCCACGATGTTCTTCTTGAATTTCCACGCAAGATAGCCTCTGGAATCACCCAAATCGGATTTATGTTGGTCAAGAAATAACTTGTCAAAGTTCTTCAAAAATCCATTCCGAAAATGGACACAACTGTAATTAAAATCGCGATTTTTACCAGAATCGAATGCTCCAAATCAGTTTTCAATCTCTCCAATGCGTTCTCCACGAAAAACCTCACAATTTTGCCTTTTGAATCACCCAATTTAGAGCTCTAGAACTCAAGAAATGAGGGTTCAAAGTTGAGGAGAAAATCTGAAAAAATTCTGCACTCTTGCTGCAGATTTTCTGGTTTTTGCCACAATTTAAAGTCTCCGAACGAACCTTCGGAATTCGTTCGGAATCAGATAAAAACAAACCAAATATGCTACCCTACTAAATTTGACGTTGCGGACTCAATGGCGCATTCAGAATTTCCATACGAGATCATTTTAATAAAAAGTGGGTCCCACACCCAAGAGTCATTTTAAGTCATATTCCACAACGGGCCTCGATATTAGTCCGGAAGCCTCAAAAAGCGAACGAAGGGTCGTTCTAGACCAAAATCAACATTACGGAGCTAACCGCGCTGTCAGAATTTTTATTCGAGCGCATTTTCCAAGAATGTTGACCAAAGTCAACTATAGGCTAAGTTTCAAAGTCAAAAGCGCCAAATAGCCCCAAACTCGTATCGATTGACTCGATAGTCATTCCAACAGTGCTACTAGCCTAATTTGGTCATTCCGGAGCTGATGGAACCATCAGAATTTGAATTCAAGATTTCGTTAGCCTAAAACTCAAAAAGTCGCAACTAAACTAACTTAGGCCTTTAAAATACCAAAATGGACTCGGGACCTCTAAAAATTCAACCAACACTTCTTCTAAACCAAAAACCATCTCCTGAATCCAACGGAGTTGTCGGAATTCCATTCCGAGCATCGGAACTCCAAAAGTTGACCAAAGTCAAACCTTGGCTTAAAGTTCCTCAAATTCTCAACTCAAGGCCTCAAATCTTCGTTACAGCTCCAAAACTGATTCCGTAAAGTCTCCTAAGCCTATTTTGACATTTCGGAGCTGCTGGAATCGACGGAATTCCATTCTGAGACCTGTAGCTCCAATTGACCCCAAATACCACTTTTTAACACTTAAAGCTTATGAAACTCAAAATTTCCAAGGACTTAACTTTTCATAGGATTTTCTAAAAATCAACACCCGGTAACAATTAGAAATGACTCGAGGCATCTAAAGGGAGGGGTAAAATGGTCATTTTACAAAAATTCCAAAAATGACCTTGAGGGTCATTACAAGTCTCCTTCAGACTTTCAAGAATTTCTTAGAATTAAGGTATGATCCTCCCTATATCTTTTTCTCTAATCGTCTCAATGTCTGATTTTTTCTCTACTCTTTTTATTTACTATTTTTTTTTCTATTCCACTTCTTTCGTCTGTATTGTTCTTTCTCTATTCAGTTGTTTGAGTTTCAGGCTTTCAAAGACTTCTGTTTGTAATTGAGATTAAACTTTTTAATAGTGTATTCGATGGGGGGTCAAAAATGAATATTTGTGAGGAATGTGGAGTGAGCTTTCAAAGTCAGGCTCATTTAAAGTAGCATATACGAAGTCATTCACTCAAGGTTCTTGTTGTTGCATAAATCTTTTCAATATCCATTTATGATGTTATCGCGCACAAGTTTCTTTGCTAAAAGTTCAGTTTTGAGATTATTTTCATCAAATAAGCCTTCATATTTTCTGATTTATTTTTTTGTGTGCATTTAACACTAATAAGTTTTCATATTGAATTAATGGGAGAAAACATTTAACACTAATAAGTTTGTAAAATTATGTGAAAATTTAATGTATTTGATCCCACATAAAGAACTTCAAAATGCAAGAAGCAGGTATATTTCCTTTAGTAGACCATCATTAGGATGGGGGACCTCCTGATAAGCTCCATCAGTGAGCCTCAGTCACACCTTATAATCTTGGTGGTTGGAGACTCTCCGTGGTTCCCCTACTCCACCAAAACAAAAACAACTTTACGTTTTGTTCATTAGCATACAAGTACTTTGGTCTAGGACCTATATTTATTATAATATTCTTAAAATAATTCATTCTTGATATTTTGCATAAACAAAGGCCATTTGTATGTCATTAGATGAGTGCCAATCAAGCTACCATAGGAAGGATCACTTGAAACCAAGGGAAGTTGTTTGAGTGTCCACATAGATACCAACATATTGCGTGTAAAATATGTGGGACCAAGCTTCGCACATAAAGAGAAGGGGCCTACTTCGGATAGAATGAAATGTGAATTCCAGAATTGTCAACACACTTTCTCAATTGTACGGGACTACCAATTTCCTAAATGTCGTTAAAGTTTCTTTTCATTAAAAGTAACATTCTTTTATGAATCTTGAAGCAATATCACAAATTCATTCCAAGTTCCAGGAGAAATGCATATATAGCTAGCAACAGTTTTTAACCTTAGCTAAAGTTATCATTGTATCGGGTTATTGATAAGAAACATTTTTTAATCTTTATTTGTTGCTTGAAAACACACAGATCAATTCTTACTCAACACATCGAAACTGTGCACATGGAGGCTAAACCATTCTCATGTAGTTTCGAATTCTGGTGTGCAATTTTCAGCATATACGCATGTAAGAAATAAACTCTAAAAAGTCAGGCGAACATATTTATACTTGTAAATAGAATGTATATGTTTCTTTAAATCTCAATATGTCCCTTGGGTCAGCTTTGCTTCTAGTATTTATGAGTGACTTAAAGGTATTTTGATTGTCTTCAATAGGGAGATTTTAAAGATGCCGGTGAGCAATTTCTAGCTGGACCAAGAGGTGGGAGGAAGAAAGAGTTTACTCTTTCCTAGTCAATCAACTGCTGGAACATCTCTTTGTGGTTACTCTCAGTGAAATTAAATTATCAACTGTGAGTCCTGTTTGGCCAGATCTCGTTGTAAATATTTGTCTTTCATTTGCTTCCACTGGGTTTTTGTTATTGTTTGTTCTGTGTAATATTTTATTTAGCTGGGAGAAAGAGGGAATCTACTCTTTTTGAGTCAATTATGCAACAAAGGATTAATCATACCACCCAATGATACAAATCTCGTGTTCAATTAAGCATATGAATATATCTTGTGGTTACTCGCAGTGACATCATTTTATCAACTATGCGTCTGTCTATCTGCTGAGATCTATCCTAAATTTTTGACATTCATTTTCTTCCTTTGGATTTTCATTTTGCTTGTTCTCTATGTTGTATGTTAATTTTTCTTTCGTCGCTTTCAAGTTGTATTTACAAGTCTAAAGAACTACATTCTCAATAATATGGACCACATATGGTGTAGAGGAATATAATCAACTCAGCCTGTCAGAGCAAGAACTTACTTTTTTTCAAGAAGTATTCTAATGCGTGCATTGACTAATGCTTGAGGAGCTTTTACATTCATATTAGGGTAGATTTAATCACTCCTGGACAAATATATGATTAGCCACTAATCTTACCTATGATTTGTGACTATTAGACTTACTGTAATTTCGATTTGGCTACATAGGAGTGAGTTTTGATATAATGGCATATAGTATTTACACTTCGGATTAAGTATTTCATAAAATTGTACTATTTTTATATGTTAATTTTTATTTGTGAATTGCAGCACAGTAAATCTACAGCATGCTAGTATTACCAAGAGATTTTTTCTGAGTTAATACACTAAAATTGAGAACAGCAAAACAAGGTTGATTTATCATGAGTATTGTGAAGTGTATTTGGTAATTGTGACGTGATATAACTTTTTAAGTTATTTTCATTTGTTGCTTTTGATGTAGATTATTTATATACAAAGAAAGTTCAAAAGCATCCTATGACGGAACGTGCTATGTCAGTAGTGTTTTGAAAAGCAATACCAACTCCCTGAACATATCTACATTATAGAAACTACTGTGGAATCAAAGAAAAATGATGTAATTGTTTGATATATGTTATAAAATATATTGGCTTAACAAAATAAGGAGGAGATAGTAAAGAAAAGAGAAGAGAACGGAGGAGAAGAAGATTTTAGTATCTGTGTGTGTTTGTTTTCAATTCCAAAAACTGGCATTTATTGACAAGAAAATAAGCTAGCAAGTAGAGGAAAAACTAGTGGGCAACTTGCCCAATTAAAGAAAAAGACATTCATTACATAATACTCCCTCTTGAATGTCCATATGAACTTTACAAGAAACAAGAAACATAGTTATCGTGAACATCCATAAATATTGTGTCTCGTTAAAACCTTATTAAAAAACCCAGTGGGAAAAAACCTAATGAAGGAAAAAGAGTACACAACTTTTGGTAATATTCTTTAAGTGCTGTCTCATTAAAAAACTTGTTAGAAAAACTCAATGGGACAAAACCTAGATTAAGAAAAAAAGAGTGCAGCGCGTATTATACTCCCCCTGATGAAGACATCATTTAATATCTTGAAGATGACGCATTCCAATTTTGTATCTCAATTTCTCAAAGTTTGAAGTTGGCAAGACCTTGGTAAACATATCTGTTAAATTATCAGTTGAATGAACTTGTTGAACATCTATTTTACCTTTCTTTTGAATATCCTGGGTGAAGAAGAATTTTGATGAAATATGTTTAGTTCTGTCTCCTTTGATGTATCCTCTCTTTAATTGAGCTATACATGCAACATTGTCTTCATACAATATTGTTGGAGCATCTTTTGTCAAAGTAAGGTCATATGTTTCTTGAATGTGTTGAGTTATTGATCTTAACCAAACACATTCTCGACTTGCTTTATGAATGACTATTATCTCAGCATGATTTGAGAAAGTGGCAACCATAGTTTGATTTATTGAACGACATGATATAGTTGTACCAACACATGTAAATAAATAGCCTATCTACGATCGACCTTTATAGGGATCAGACAAATATCCCGCGTCTGCATAACCAATCAATTTTGACTTGGATTCATTTGAGTAAAACAATCCAATATCTGTGATCCCTCGGAGGTATCTGAATATATGCTTAATTCCATTCTAGTGTCTTTGCGTTGGGGAAGAACTAAATCTTGCTAATAAGTTTACTGAGAAAGCTATATCTGGTCTAGAATTATTAGCAAGATACATTAATGCACTAATTGCGCTAAGGTATGATATTTCAGCACCAACAAGATCTTCATCACTTTTATGAGGTCGAAATGGATCCTTATTAATATCAAAAGATCTCACAACCATTGGGTACTCAGTGGGTGTATTTTATCCATGTAAAATCTCCTTAATTTTTTTCCGTATATGTTGATTGATGGACAAATAGCCCATTTACAAAATATTCAATTTGTAGACCAAAACAAAATTTTGTCTTTCCGAGTTCTTTCATTTTAAATTCCATCTTCAGACATTTTACTGCTTTTGAAAGTTCTTCAGGAGTTCCGATAATATTCAAATCATCAACATATACTGCTATTATGACAAATTCAGATCCATACCTTTTCATAAAGACACAACGAAAAATTTGATCATTTTTATATCCTTCTTTTAACAAATATTTGCTAAGACAATTGTACCACATTCGCTCTGATTGTTTTAGCCCATATAATGAGTTTTGCTATTTTATTGAACAAGTTTCTTTGGAATCTTTATAAATTTCAGGCATTTTAAATTCTTCAGAAATTTTCATAAAAATATCGTTATCTAGAGAACCATATAAATAGGCTGTAACGGCATCCATCAAATGCATGCCAAGTTTTTCATTAACTGTAGACTTATAAGATACCTGAAAGTGATTGCATCCATTACAAGATAATATGTTTTCATATAATCAATGGTGGGTCTTTGCGAAATTCCTTGTGCCACAAGTTATTCTTTATATCTTACGACTTCATTTTTTTCGTACAAACACCCATTTGTACCCCACTGATTTAATATCTTCAGGTGTTTGGACTATCGGTCTAAAAATTTTGCATTTTTCAAGCGAAGCTAATTCAACTTGAATTGCATCTTTTCATTTTGGCTAATCATTCCTCTGTCTACATTCATCGACAGATTTTAATTCAAGATCCTCATTTTGTTGTATTATTTCTATAGCAACATTTTAAGCAAAACTATTGTCGATAATTACATTATTTCGATTCCATATTTTTTCTGATAAGACATAATTTATTAAAATTTCTTTATCATTTTCAGGCGCCTTAACCTCTTCCAAGGTTTTATCAATTGTTATGTCTCCTCGCTCTTCTTGAGCAGGTTCTGTCATATCATGACCATTTTGATTGTTTGCATTTTTTTTTCAAGGATTTTTATCTTTGGAGCTGATCGGTCTACCACATTTTAAATGTGGTTTAGACTCATTTGCATTATTTAATTGTCCTACTGGGACATCAACTCAAATTGGAGCATTAGCAGTTGGGATATGAGATTTAGTAACTCTTGATAGGTCAGTGAATGCATCGGGCAGTTGATTTGCAATATTTTGCAAATGAATTATCTTTTTAACTTCTAGTTCACATTTATTTGTACGAGAATCTAAATGAGACAGTGATAATGCATTCCAATCTATTTCCCTTTTCAGCTGCTTATTTTCTCTTCCTAATGCTGGGTATACTGATTCATCAAAATGGCAATCAACAAATCTTGTGGTGAATAAATCTCCAGTCATAGGTTCAAAAAATTTTATGATAGAAGGAGATTCATACCCAATATATATCCCCAATCTTCTTTGGGATCCCATCTATGTGTGTTGTGGTGGAGCAATCAAAACACGTACTGCACACCCAAATATTCTAAGATGAGAAATGTTCGACTCCTGATCAAAAACCAATTGTAATGGGGAGACTTTATGATAACTTGTGGGTCTGATCTGCACAAGACTTGCTGCATGCAAAATAGCATGACCCCATAATGAAATGAGAAGTTTTGTTCTCATAAGCATTGGTCTAGCAATTAGTTGAATATTGGGGATTCAATGCCCACTTTTATTACTAATGGTCTAGTAATCAATTTGCCTTGAGAACATGTAGTACAAGAGAATTCTTTAAATTGAAGAATCTTTTGGTTCTTCAAAGAGTGTCCATGTGAACTGTTAATTATTTTGCGCATCATATTAGAATCGGGATGACCCAACCGGTCATACCAAATAATAAAATTATTTGAGTTAGTAAACCTTTGGTTTAATATGACATATGTTTCAATCATGCTAATACTTGTGAAGTATAAGCCGGATGAAAAATGGATAACTTTTCAAGTATAAACTTTTTGCCAGACTTTATTGTAGTAATGTAAAGATATTCATTTTTTTCATCATTTGTAGTCTCAATATGATAACCATTTTGACGAATGTCTTTGAAACTTAATAAGTTTCTTTGAGACTTATTACAATATAATGCTTGATTAATTGTTAAATATGTTCCTTCGATAAATACAACTTTAGCTTTTCCGGATCCTTCAATTAATCTTGCACTACCAGATATTATATTAATATTAGCTTTTTTCATAATCAAATAAGAAAAATATTTCTTATCTGTTAAAATAGTGTATGTTGTGGCACTATAAATAAGACACATATCATCATAATTGATTTTGGATCCAACTGATGAGTGGAGAATTTCCATATTCTTCATAAGTAAAAAGATACATTATAAGAACATGAAAAACTAACAACATAAAAATTTGAGAAATTACACTGCCTTAAGAAATATTTTTACAAAGTACAACACAATATCAATCAATATTCATAAAGTTTTCATCTTTCAAATGAGTAATATTTAGTAGATCTTCGAAAGCATCATCTTTATAAGAAAGATTCGCTTCAATATCTTCATATTTATTTGAGGGAGTTGCTTTATTATCATTATTTTGAAAATTTAAGTTCGCCTCCACATTATTATCTCTTCTTTTGAGAGAGGCTTGATAAATTTTTACAAAATGATCGGGTGTACAACATTCATGTTCCCAATGACCTTTCATACCACACCGATGAAAAATATTGGATTTATCTTTGGAAGGATTATTTTGAGGAACTTTATTGTTCTCATGTTTATTTTCATCATGATGACGATAATTAATTCATCCTTTACCATGTCCTCGCCCACATCCACAACCACGACCATGACCACGATAATTATTTTGTCTTGATTCAGACTGATTATGCGCTGCTACAACATTCACTTCAGGGAATGGAGCAGACCCAGTGGGACGGGCTTCATGATTTTTCATTAGCAAAGTATTATTTTGCTCAGCCATAATTAGGCATGTAATTAATTTAGAATACTTCTTAAATCCTTTTTCACGATATTGTTATTGTAACAACACATTTGAAGCGTGAAAAGTGGAAAGAGTTTTCTCAAGTAAGTTATCACTAGTGATAGAATCTCCACATAATTTTAACATGAAACTTACTTTGTGGATAGTAGAATTATACTCTGTCGCAGTTTTAAAATCTTGAAATCAAAGGTATATCCACTCATATCGGGCTTTTGGTAATACCATAAGTTTTAGGTGGTGATACCGATCTTCAAATTAGTCCATAATTCAAGAAGGTCTTTCACAGTTAAATCTTCAGTTTTTAATCCTTCATGAATATGATGATGGAGAAAAATCAAGGCCTTTGCTTTATCTTGCCTTGATGTGTTATTATCTTATTTAATAATATCACCAAGACCTTTAGCGTTAAGGTGAATTTCAGCATCAAGGATCCATGATAAATATTTTTTTTTCAGAAATGTCAAGTGCCACAAACTCAAGTTTTGATAAATTTGACATGATAAAATTGAGATAGAAATTAATTTAGAAAGAATAAAGAAAACTAAAATTAAATTTTTTTAGTAGATATACCTGATATAGGAGTTAATATATCTGAAGAAAATTAGAATTTTGTGCTGATAACGTGGTATAAAATTACTAGCTTAACAAAATAAGAAGGAGATAGTAAAAAAAGAGAAGAGAACCGAGGAGAAGAAGATTTTAGTAGCTGTGTGTGTTTGTTTTCAATGCCAAAAACTGGCATTTATAGACAAGAAAATAAGCTAGCAAGTAGAGGAAAAACTAGTGGGCAACTTGCCCACTTAAGGAAAAAGACAACCATTACATAATAATATACCCCATTTTTAAAAACAATAATTTTGGTGTCAATGTTAGCTTGCTTTCATACACTGTTACTAATTTTACGGGATACCTTTGTTATCTGTAATGACTTTGAGGGTTATTTTAGGAAATATTTTCAAATATACCGTTTGACCCCTCTCGTTCGTGCCTCCGAGTGTTTTTTGATCAGTTCTTGTAGTTGAATGTGTTAAAATCTTAATGGTTTGTGAATTAGACAAGATTTTGAGTTTTAAGGAGTTAAGTTACTAAAATGTGGTTTCGGTACCAACCGGAGCTACGAGCCTTGGGAAGGGATTCCGTCAGTTTCATTAGCTCCGTAATTTGAAAATTGGTTTAGGAGTGTCTTTGTTTTCAAATTTGGAGTTGTATCGTGAAATTGAGGTCCTAAGTTGGAAAATTTGGTTTTAAATGAACTAAATTTGACTTTGGTCAACAAATCGAGTTCGGAGACTCATATTGGATTTTTGATGATTCCAATGATGTTGGGGGTGATTCTAACACTAGAAATGACTTCGTTATATTTTTCAAAAGTTTTGAGGGAATTTTAATCTTTTTGAGGTTCATATTATTTTAGTTGAGACTTATCGAGTATCGAATCAAGGACACCTGAAATTCAAATTCTGATGGTTTCATTTAGTCCAAAACATTGAATTTAGTAGGAGTGCATATATAGTTTTATGTGTAGGAAATTCTGAATGAATATCGAGGGTTGATTAGAGATTTTGAATTTGGGTTTGAACTGTATCCGTGTTGCTGGTTTAGGGGTCCGCTTAAGCGGACAAAGTTCACTAAAGCGAACCTTCACTTTAGAGAGACCCATCACTTAAGTGAAGGGTCTCACTTAAGCGGGGTTCGCAAAAGCGAACCCCTGCTTTAGCAACCCATTGGTGGCATTAGCGACACCTGAGAGGTCCAAAAACAGATTTGGGTCTTTTCTTCCATATTTGATTTTCAAGAGCTTGGAGAGGCGATTTGTGAAGTAGATGTTTAGAGGACTTCATTTGGGTAAGTATTTATAACCTAAATCCTTCGATTTCCTTCCTTTATCTTGTGATTTCACCTTGAAATTCATGGTTTTGAACTCAAACTTTGGAGGTTTTTCATGAAACTTTAAATGGTATTTTCTACCTCAAATCTTATTCCATTTTAATGGGTTTTTCATCGATAAACACCATTTTAGTGTAGAAGCTTATTTTGAAACTAATTTCCAGATTTGACCTCTTTTCAAAATTAATCAATTTTTGAATTATTTTACTCCCGATTCCAAAACCTATCAATATGAGTGTCGCTGGACTCCTTATGACATGTATGTTTCATTCTTAATAGTGTATTTTTATTTGGGCATTGAATTTGAGGGTTGATCGTCCAAAAGAAAGTGCGTGTGCGGTTTGGGCAATTGAGGTAGGTTTGACTATCCTTGTTGGGGCTGAGTTGAGATGATTATTCAAATTCTATGTTGTATACTTTGGTATGGGGTCGTAGTGTAAATTGGGACTGTTAATTTACTTTGAGATGCCCATGTGGGGGTTTATTTACATTGTGATGCACATGTGGAGGCTTATTTGTGTTATATACCCCATGTAGGGCCTTATTTTCTAACTTATATATTTTGAGCATATGTAATTCATGACTTGCCTATGAGATAAGTGTGAGGAGATATTTGACTTCAAATGCCCTTCTGAGGGGTTGAGTTGGGGGTTATGAGCATACCTGAGTATTGAAATATTATCGAAAATGGGTGAGCACTTAATTTGAGGTATTTCCATCCCATTACTGTCTATTGAAGGTGAATATCGTGTTTAGGTTAAGGTTTGAGAACTTAGTACCTTATTTTACATGTTGAGTTGTATATTACCTCCCTGCCTTATATGTTGTAAATGAATTCATCCTCATTCATACTATCATTAATCATTAGGAGGTTGAGAACTGTGGAAAGCTCATTTTGAGAAAGAAAATGTGACACCTTGTCTATATCCTTGACCATGAGTTAGGAGGCAAGCGAAAGAAATATTAGTATCATGAGTCCTTGGCCATAAGTTGGGTAGTGAGGTAGTTGATACATTGATAATGTCACGAGGTATATGGTCTACGAGACTCCCATGGGTCCTGTTTGGTAACATAGTTCAACAAGTGTATATGATAAATTGTGCGATAGCCTTGATTCCACCATATCATCATATCATTGCATTATTATATTGCATTGCATTAATATCTTTGATACTTGATATATTTATTTAACTGGGATATTGAACTGTACTTGCGTATTTACTTTAATCACACAGTTCTGTATAAATTGGCGGTAGCATACCCGAAATAAGACTTTTCTGCGTACAAGTGGAAGCGTTGCATAGTTTATTTCATAGGTTTAATTAATCCATTTCACTCAGTTGATTAAACCTTCTGAGTACATGTGGATTGTACTCACACCTACTTCTATGTCCTTTTTGATACGGATTCTAGCCAGGATGTCTAGTGCGACAATTGATTTCTAGCGGATTTATCATCATCGGATTAGTGGTGAGATCTTGGGATCTAGACCACCACTAATCCTATAGAGACTTATATTGTATAATCACACTCAGATTTGTATTATATGCTCTAAAAACTTATGACACCAAGATTTTGGGATAATTTTATTATTTGTCCTTTAATTGCGTTTATTTATGGCTTTACTTCTCTTAGGCAGTCTCGTATGATTTTACTTGTTGTCTTACACATCCGGATGGGGTTGAGATGTGTTCCATCATGACCTCAATTTTTTATTCGTGACAAATTGGTATCAGAGCATTAAGTTCACCAGTCTCATAAGTTAAAGAGATGGGTATCTAGTAGAGTCTTGCGGATAGGTACTTAGATGTTCGTACTTATCCTCGAGAGGTGTATTGCCCTCCAAGGTCATTTTCATGATTTTTCATATTTTTACCATTTTACCCCTTCTCGTAGCTACTTTGTAGCTCTTATATCAGGTTGGGATAGGTAGCATACTCCTCAAAAGTGTTCGATTGAGTTTTTAGGAGGTTTGGCCATTCTTGAAGCTTAAGACTACCTTCAGAGATTCTGATGTCAGATAATGATCTCGTTAGTTTCATTAGCTTCAAAAGGGTCATTTTGGTCAAGAACAAATGTTGGTTTGGGTTTTGGAGTCTTTCTTTTGAGTTTGTGCGATTGGGCGTCTTAACATTGAAGTTTTGGCCAAGTTTGACTTTAGTGAACTTTTTTAGTAAACGTACTCAGATGAAAATTCTATCAGTGCGGTTAGCTTTGGAATGCCAAGTTTTGTTTAAAATGAGCTTTGGTCTAGTTCCCGAGGTGTTCGAAATGGTTTTGGGCCCGTTTCCCTGTTTTGGAACCTTTGTAAGTTGGAAAGATGACTTAGGTCATAACTTATGGTAAATAACCTCAAAACAAAATTCTGACGGTTCCATTAGGTCTGGGTTGGTCAAATTAGGTTAGTAGCATGGTCGATATGAGTATAGAGGTAATCGGTATGAGTATGAGGCTATTTGGTGCTTTTGACTCTGAAAGTTAGCCTATGGTTGACTTTGGTCAACATTCTTGAAAATAACGCTCAGATGGAAATTCTGATTGTGCAGTTAGTTTTGGAATGCTGAGTTTGGTCTAAAATGATTCTTCATTTACTTCTCGAGGTTTTCGGTCTAATCCTAAGACTTATTGTGGAAAATAGCACTTTTTGGAAAAATAACCTCATATGGGAATTTTGAATATACCATTGAGTCTTTAACGTCGAATATGGTGGGGTAACATATTCGTTTGCACGAATGGGGTTCCGAATGAATCCAAAACACCCTGTCAGAGAATTTGGCATGTCAATCTCGTTTTTCACTAGCAGAAATCTGGTGCCATCGCTAAAGCGGCTCCTAGTCACTAAAGCGAGTGTTGCTAAAGCGGCCAAGAGATCGCTAAAGAGACTACCCATCGCTAAAGCGACTATTCGCTAAAATGACCTAATGTCATTAAAGCGATGCCCGCCTCTTTGAGGTGGTCTCTTAAGCGAACACCGGGGGTTCGCTTAAGCGACATTAGAAGCCTATTTCTGGTCTCTATTTCAGATTTTAGACCTAACTGCCAAACTCAATTTTTTTTCTTTATATTTGGATGATTTGGGTGATTCAAAATGCTAAGTTGTGTGGATTTTCGAGGGGAATTCCTTGGTGGGTTCATAATTAAGAGCAATGGTTTCTTTAGAGGAATATTTCTCTTTTTCCCTAAAATTTTTGTAGTTCTTGTTCTAAGTTGAAGACCTTGGTGGGGTTGGTTAACTTCTTTTGGTACTCGGAATGTGCCCATCTTGGGGCACAAGTTCCTTGATTTTTTTGGGACCTTCTGATGGAGTTGGTTTTTTAATTTCATGTACAGATCCCAATGTCGAATTTTGACTCGATTTTGATTATATTTTCAATTATAGTAATATGGGTATCGTTGGCTTTGTTTTGATGTGTTATTCAATAATTTGATAAAGTGACATTATTTAGAGGCGGTCTGTAAAAAAAGTTCAAGTTTAGCAGTTCGTGTGAGATTTTGACTTTGAGGTAAGTTATGACTTCCTCTTGTTAGGCTTGACATGGTTGGAATTAATATATTTTGGTGGTAGCGAGTGATTAGGTTGGAGATTTAGGTATTGATATTCTATTACGTATTTTGGAGTCGATGATCATCGGTAGTATCTACTTTTGTGATATTAGCCATTGGAGCCTTAGTCTTGGTGCTGGCTTGACTTTTTTACATCGCTTAGACTCCTTAAAACTTTCTCCTGGGTGATTTAAACTTAGGATGCCGCTTGTTTGAATTTTTGGTTTTGGTTGGTCACTTCAAATGATCTTTGACTTATGGTTGTACCTTGTTTGCTTATGATATTGAAATATTGGGCCGAGGCCGTGTTTCTGGTACACCGGAGTCTCAGGTGAGTGATATGTGATTTTAGACATGCTACTATCTCATTTACCCCGCCGATATTAAAGAAATTTTTTTAAAAGGAAGGATAAAAGATGAGATTAAGACTTTCGGTGGGTGAATAAATATGAGGAATTTAAGGGAAATATAGTGATATCTTATTTATGGCATTTCATGGTTGATAAGCTCGAGGTATAATTGTGGGCGACTCTTTTACTCACTTTGGGCACTTTATTTCATATGTAAATTTCGGGCGGCTCGTTGATAGATATTTCGGATTATTATTTCAATGTTGAGAAGCTTGAGGTATGATTCTAGACAACCCCTTTTATTGATGAGCTTGAGAGTTATTTTAGGCATGTCACATTACTGTTGGAGGATGTTGAGCCATAACTATGAGTTTAGATTGTGCATTCTTTCGGCATTTTTATGAGTTGAGATTATTGATGTGATTACATGACTTGTTGGATTTACTTAATTATTGGATGATCTTTCCATACCTCTTTTTCCGAGATCATAGTTTATGCTTCTCCCTTGTTATTATTAGTATCATTATGCTACTTATTATATATTTATTCTTTCTAAGCTGATCGGCCTATGATGCCTACTAAGTACCCCATATTTTTGTTCTTATACTGCATTTCTGCATCTTTTTGATGTTGTTCCAATTCGATCCACCCCCCAGCGCGTGCCTAATCATCCGTAGCAGTGCCATATCCAAATTATGGTGAGTTCCTGATGTTCATAGACTTGCTACATTCCCTCTTTTGTTTTGACTTGTAGTTTGTGTTTTGGACAGTCAGTTCTATATTGTATATTTGTATATCTTGTTATCTTTTATACATAATAGCTCTTGTATAGGTAACGCCAGGTTTGGAGTTTGGTCTCATGTTAGTTCATAATTTTTCATCACTATCGGGCCTTTTGTATATTTTGTATCATTGTTACATATTATACCTTGGCTAGACTTTTCTCTTTTTATATTCTTTTTTGCTTTCGCCTTATTATGTTATTAATTAGATTGAGGTTTGATTTTTGCTTGACTTGGGTTTGGCTTTCTTGCTCGAAGGTTATAGTAGGCACTATCATGGCCTAAATTCGGGTCATGACAGAGTGGTATATGAGCTTAGTTTCACCGATCTCACCAATACAGGAGCAAGTGTCTAGTAGAGTGTCCTAAATCGATATAATAACGTTTGTATCTAATCTTTTTAGGGATATCGGATATTATTAGGAATTAATTCCCTACTCTTGTTTTTGATCGTGCTCTAATGATGATGAACACCTCTAAATCCTATTTGTTTCACTCTTTCTCAAATGGTGAGGATGAGATCCACATGGGGCGGAAAAGGACCCCTTGCGCCTATAAATAGATCCCCAGCTTGGGGTAGGGATCGAGGTTGACAGAGAGGCTTGGCAGAGCCCAGGACACAACACACCAGTGCCGGAGCCGAATATAAAGGTTGAGAAGTTTGAGCCTTAGTCGGTGGAGAAACATCCAACCCAGCCACTACCGAAATTCATGGCCACGTCAGTGTTATAGGATACTCTGTCCCAGATTCTCAACTTATTGGAGTGTATGTCCCAAGAAGGGACACTATCTAGCACTTTAGGGGATCCCAGGTCTGAGAAGAGGCTCAGACTTCAGAAAAAGACGGGTCACATCATGACTCGTCCCTAGTTCTACAGCCTACTACTAAAGTTTCCCATCTGGTGATTCAACCTATTACCACAGTTGTTTAACACATAGTAGCTAGACCGGTTATGATTACGGAAGAACAGAAGATGTTGGGCAGGTTAATCAGATTAGCCCCTCCTATTTTCTCGGGTGCCGCAGGCAAGGATGCCTACAAGTTTTTGGGTAGTTTCTAGGAGATGTTACATAACCTTAGATTGGTGCAATCTCACGGGGTTGATTACACTAGTTTCCAGTTGGATGGACTAGCAAAGCAGTGGTGAAGGTCCTATCTTAGCTGCAGACCCATGGGATCTCCGCCAATGACATGGACCCAGTTCTGTGAGGCTTTCTTAGAGAAACATGTACCTCACAATATGAGGGAGAGGCTGAGAGGTGAATTCAAATCACTAGTATAGGGATCGATAAGGGTCATAAAGTATGAGTTTTGGTTCCATGAGCTCTCCAAGTAGCTACAATGATTATGCCGACAGAGGAGGAGTGGGCATGCTGGTTTGTCAAAGAGTTATCTGTTACTTTGAGGTTGGATACAGAGCAGATGGTTGCATTGCACTGTTCGTCCTTGCAGATTGTAGATCATTCCCATTTTATTGAGGCTATAAGTCGTAAGGCCTATGGAGGTAGCGACAAGAGGCCTCGCTGTCAGGGCAGTTTTAGTGGATACTAGCCATACGATAGGGGTTCTTTTGGTAAATGTTATCCACAGCAATATCCACCTAGTAGATTGGTTCAGGAAACCTTACAGTTTATCGATGGTGGATCAGAAGGTACTGGCAGTCAGAGCGGCTAGACTTTGGGTAAGTTTTCTTAGGGTCAGACTTTTGGGTATTCAAGCCATGGTGGCCATTCAGGTTCAGCTAGGACATCATAAGGGGGTTTATTTAGAGGGTCATTCTATGAGTGTGGTGTGATAGGAGACTTTGCTAGAGAGTGTTATATTATCAACCATCGTAGACACTAGAGTCAGCAGGGTCCATAAGGTCAGCATGTTCAGGACCAAGTGCCTTAGTTCAACCACCCAAAGAGTGTGCAGGTTAGTAAAGGTGAGTCTCAAGGTACTAGGGGTGGTCTCCAGATAGACCAGACTGATGGTAAAAGTGGCATAGTCATATGTATGCTTTTTCGGGTAGGTTGGAGGCGGAGACATAAGATACCGTCATCACAGGTAAGATCTCTATCTCTCATCAACCTGCCTGTACTTTATTTGATATAGGGTCTACTTACTCATATATGTTTGCTCGTTATGCTACTCGATGTGGTGTGATATCCTTCCTCAAGGCTCAATGGTTAGTAGGAAAGAGATATCTAGCCTATCTTCCTTATGTTCATGAAGCTAGTACTAACACTCCTTTTATTGATTCTATTCTAATGGTTCGAGAGTTCCCTAATATATTTCCCACCGATCTATCTTATTTTCCTCTTTAGCGTGATATTGATTTCAACATTGATATTGAGCTGGGTACACAACTAGTCTCTATTCCACCGTATCAGATGGCTCTAATTGAGTTGAGGGAGCCCAAGGTACAGCTCTAGGACCTCTTGAGTAAGGGGTTTATTAGGCCCAGTATGTCTTCCTGGGGTGCTTCTATTTTTTTCGTGAAAAAAAAAGATGGAACCTTGTGTATGTGTATTGATTACAAACAATTAAATAAGATAACCATCAAAATAGATACCCGATGCCACATATTGATGAATTGTTTGACCATCTCTAGGGTACAACAATGTTTTCTAAGATAGGCTTGAGGTCAGGGTATCACTAGTTGAGGATTAAGGAGTCAGATATCTCTAAGACTGCTTTTAGGACTCGATACAACCACTATGAGTTCTTAGTCATGTATTTTAGATTGACTAATTCCCCCACAACATTTATAGATTTGATGAATCATGTGTTCAGTCCTTACTTAGACTCCTTCATCATTGTATTCATTGATGACATTCTAGTCTACTCTGAGAACAGAGAGCAGTATGAGCAGCATGTGAGGATAGTATTTCAAACCTTGTAGGATTATCCATTGTATGCCCAATTCAACAAGTGTAAATTTTGGCTTGAGTCAGTGGCATTCCTAGGGCATGTAGTGTCCAAGGATGAGATTATGGTAGATCCGACGATGATAGCGGCAGTTCATGATTAGGCTAGACCCACTTCTCCTACTAAGGTTCACAGTTTCATCAGGTTGGTAGGATATTACATATGGTTTGTAGAGTGGTTATCCTCTATTGTAGCGCCTTTGACCAGATTGACTTAGAAGAATCTTCCTTTCTAATGGTCTGATGAGTATGAGGTGAGCTTCTTGAAGCTCAAATCCTTGTTGACTTGAGCTCTAATTCTTACTCTTTCTTTTTTGTCGAGGACTAAGGATTTATAGTGTATTATGATTCTTCAGTTGTTGCCTTGGGGTTTGTTCTGATGTAACAGAGTAGATTTATTGCATATGTTTCTTGGCAGCTGAAGGTGTATAAGCGGAACTATCCTACATATGATTTAGAGTTAGCGACGATAGTCTTCACATTGAAGATTTGGAGGAATTATTATATAGGTCCCATTGTGAGATCTACACTGGCCACCATAGTCTTCAATACATATTCAGCTAGAAAGACCTTCATTTGAAACATCACAGGTGGTTGGAGTTGTTGAAAGACTATGACGTCACTATTAGCTATCATCCAAGAAAGGCAAATATAGTAGCAGATGCTTTGAGCCAGAAGGCGGTAAGTATGGGGAGTTTGGCATTCTTATCATTTGATGAGTGGCCTTTAGCTTTGAACAATCAGTCCTTATCTAACTAGATGGTTCGTCTTGATATTTTTAAGCCTGGTAGGGTACTTGCTTTTTTAAAGGCTAGGTCTTCCTTGATGGAGAATATTCGAGCACAATAGTTTAAGGACCCATAGCTGAAGATAATTTGTGATAAGGTACTCAGTGGGGAGGCTAGCAAGGCAACCTTAGATTTGGAGGGCATTTTGAGGATTGAGGGTCGTATCTGTGTTCCTAGAGTTGGAGATCTAGTCAGGCTCATCATTGAGGAGGCCCATTATTCCAGATATTTCATTTTTCCCAATGCAATGAAGAATGACAACATTATTGGTGGTGTGGGATGAAGCAGGATATTGCAACGTTTGTAGCTAAGTTTTTGAACTATCAGCAGGTTAAGTTTGAGCATCAAAGGCAGGGTGGTTTGACCCAATGATTACCTATTCAAGAGTAGAAGTGGGAGCAGATAGCTATGGACTTTGTAGTGGGTTGACCATGTACCTCCCGAGGTTTTGATTCTATTTGGGTCATTTTAGATCAATTGACCAAGTCTGCTCACTTCTTACAGGTCCAGACTACCTACACTTCACAGAGGTTAACTCAAATTTACATCCGAGAGGTGGTACGATTTCATGGGGTACCAGTATCTATTATTTCAGACTATGCTACTTAGTTCACATCATATTTTTGGGTGTTTATTTAGAGAAAGTTAGTTACCGAGTTGAGCTCAGCATAGCCTTTCACCTAAAGATCGATGGTCAGTTAGAAAGGACTATTCAGGTCTTGAAGTGTTACATCTCGCACTTTTGCGCATTTGGAAAAAACAATTTACTTGCAAGGAAAGAGGTTATGAGTTATTTTATTTAATACCGGTGTAATGTTCAAGAAAACATTGAGGTGGAAATACGGAGGAAGGCCGAGGGAAAAATTTATGTGGAATTCTTTTTGGGAAATTAGTTTGGGAATTACAAAAGTGGAATACATAAGTTTGGGCTACAAAGGAATAATGATAAGAGAGTTGAGGCCCAAAACAAGAAATGGCCCAAGTTTTGGAAAATTAGTTCATTAATTAGGAAGGCCCATTACCCTTTTACTATCTATTTATATATATTTCTAGTTTGCTAGAAACTTCAAGAAGTAGAAAAGTCTAAAAGATGACTTAGTAGTCATCTTGTTTTCTATTTCTAGAATTCTCAAGAAACTTGGAGAAAAGAGGGGGAAAAAATAAGAGAGGAAAATTGGCATAGCTAGGGATTTTATCCCTTGAAATCTTGTTCCAAAATTAATTCTTCTAATATTCCAAGCAAGTTGAAGGCCCTAATCAACATAGAGAGATTGTTGGAACAAGAAGGCTATTCATTCTTGCAAGGCACAATTCTAGCAAGTTGAAGAACTAAGTGGAAAAGGTAAGGTTTCAATCTTCTCTATTTTTTATGGATGGTTGGTATATGTTGTAGAGTGAAGAAATGGATGAAGTATATGAAAATATGTATGTGGGTGTTGGCCGTGTATGTGATATTGTGTGGAAAGAATAGATTAATTTTATGTAGTATGTGGTTGTTGTTGCAAGGTATAGGAATGGATGGAAAATTCATGAAAATATGCATATAGTTGTTGTGGCCGAATATGGGGGTGGTTTGGCAAGTTATGGTGAATTGATTCTATTTAGTATTTTAGTTTTTGTTATGGATTCTATGTTGCTAAGAAAAGCTTAAGGATCCTTATAAAGTTATAGTAGTTGGAGACTTGTTTTAGAAGTTTGTAAATTTAATATGATGTTCTTGCATATATGGAAGCTAATATTGTTAGTATGATGTGGTTAGTGTGTAAATTATTGGGTTGTGGTAATTGAATTTGAAAGAAGGGATTAGATTGTTATTGTTCTTATTGGAATTGGAAGGTCTTGGAGAAAGTAGTATATTGATTTGGTATGATTGTTGGTAAATTGGCTGAGTTAGATCCTCGGGGATGGTGTATTTACAAGGGAAGTGCTGTCGAAATTTTGGTAGACAAAATGTTAGTTTAGAATGAGGTTCTTGGATACCTATAGCTAATGTTAGCATTCATTAATCTTGTTATAGATTTTGGGAAAGCCAAGAGTTAAGTGGGATTGACTAAGGAAGTGGACAAGGTATGTAAAGCTAACCGTTCCTTCTTTTGGCATGTCTTTGGCATAAGTATGTAAGGCTTACCCTTTTCTTTCAAGGCATGATTTTTATGAAACAAGTATATGACATTTTATACAATTTCAAGAAAGTCTTATTCGTAGAGCCACTAGGATGGCCAATTTTCTTGAGTTTCCAAAGGATATTTTCTCGTGCTTAGATACGCGTATATGATTTCAAAAGTTTTATTTTGACATAATCCATGGTAATTTTCAAAAGGTACTTGACATGACTCTTATCTTGATTTTGAATCATAGCTCATTCCGATTATTCTACGAGTCTTGAAAATTGGTCATATGTGCATATGTATACGATTTGACGCCTTATAAGATTGTGACCTTATTCTACGTTCTCTTAATATTATCTTTCGTTGATAGTCTCATCCTATAATAATTGTTCCTTCAAGGTGAGACAAAGCGACCATGGTTAGTCTATAATACAATCGGAGGTTACCGACCTTCCGTCACTCCGATAAATACACGACTTTCATTGGGCTCTCGTGCATGCTGTCTATATGTATATGTATATGTATATAGGGGATATGGGGAGGTGTATATGTGGCGCTATAGACGCATTCCCACCTGATCAGTTGGAGTAATTTTCATCCTGGACGTGGGATGCCCGGACGCGGGACATATGTGGGCACGCCGACATTGTTCGGTGATATGACTTCTATTTTCTATGAATATGAAAAAGAAATGTTTTTTTATGATAAGACAAGCATGAATGGCATCTGGCCTAAAAGGGCACTCATATGTACAGGTTACTCTCTTAACTCACTATATGTCCATGATTCTACGATATGGTTATTCATACCTTATGTTCTTTATTATGATGATTTTTATGCCTTACGTACTCGGTACATTACTCGTACTGACGTCCCTTCTTGTGGACGCTGCGTTTCATGCCACGCAGGTAGGCAGGCGGACGAGTTCGGTCCTTAGGAGCTCCACTAGCAGTACACCAAGAGCGCTCCAGTTGTTTCGGAGCTTTATTTTATCGGTACTAGTTCGTGTATATATTTGGGCACGGCAGAAACCGGCCCTCCTTGTGGTTATATGTATCTTGTTTAGAGGCTCGTAGATAGATATGTAAAGCTAGATGTTTTGCAACTTTGCTCGTTGTTGTGTAATATGTTAGCAAAGTCTGTTGACGTATGGTTATAATTATGCTATTAACAATGGTATCTCTCATTCGGCCCACTCAGTAGTAAGAATAGGATACGTATAATAGGTGCTCGGAATAACACTTTCGGGTACCTGTTGCGGCCCTGGTTGGGTCGTGACATGAAGGATATGCTATGGGCCTGTGTTATTGATTTTGGAGGTCAGTGAGATCAGTCTTTGGTTCTAGTAGAGTTCATGTATAATAATAGCTACTATTTGAGCGTTAATATGGCTTCCTTTGGCACTGCATGGTAGGATATGTCATTCCCTAGTAGGCTGGTTTAATGCTTTTGAGGTTAGACCTTGGGGTACCGATTTATTGCATGACTCGATGGATAGAGTTTGTATTATCCAGGAGAAGCTCCGTACTACCTAGAGTAGACAAAATTATTATGCTAATCGGAGGGTTCGACCCTTGGATTTTATGGTTGGAGACCTAGTATTTTTGTGAGTGTCATCCATGAAGGGCGTGATGAGATTCAGGAGAAGGGGTAAGCTTATCCCTAAGTTCATCGATCCTTTTATGATCTTAAGACGGGTAGGGGAAGTAGCGTATGAGTTAGCCTTACCCCCAACACTTTCAGGTGTTCACCCTGTGTTCCATATTTCAATGCTACAGCAGTACGTTCTAGATGAGTCTCACATGCTTCAGTTAGATTTAGTTCAATTTGATGAGTCCTTAGCCTTTATGGAACCTGTGGCTATTTTAGACTAGCAGGTTAGGAAGTTGAGGTCCAAAGAGATTCCATTGGTAAAAATCTAGCGGAGGTATCATCTGATTGCGGAGGCTATTTGGAAAACCAAGTAGGACATGTAGACCCGATATCCTCATCTTTTTAAGCCACCAGGTACCTTTCTTTATTGACTTTCGGGGAGAAAATTCTTTTTAGTAGTGGATGTTGTAATGACCTCCAAGGTCATTTTCAGGCTTTTGCCCATTTTTTACCATTTTACCCCTTCTCATAGCTTCTTTATAGCTCTTATTTGAGGTTGGGATGGGTGGAATGCTCCCTAAAAGTGTTCGATTGATTTTTTTTGGAGGTTTGGCCATTCTTGAAGCTTAAGACTTGAAAGAGTTGAGTTGAGTCAACCTTTGGAGATTTTTATGTCGAATGATGATCCTGTCAGTTCTATTAGCTCTGGAAGGGTCGTTTGGGTCTAGAAGGAAGGTTGATTTGTGTTTTGGAGTCTTTGTTTTGAGTTTTGCCATTAGGCATCTTAATTTTGAAATTTTAGCCAAGTTAGACTTCAGTCAACATTTTTAGTAAATGCGCTTAGATGAAAATTCTGTTAGTGCGGTTAGCTCCGAAACATCATGTTTGGTTTAAATAATCTTGGTCTGGTTCTCGAGGTGATCAAAATGGTTTTAGGTGCATTTCCCTATTTTGGAAGCTTTATAAATTAAAAAGATGACTTCGTCATAACTTAAGGTAAATGACCTCAGAATGAAATTTTGACAGTTCTATTAGCTTTAGGATGGTCAAATTAAGCTACTAGTATGGTTGACACAAGTATCGAGGCAATCGATATGAATTTGGTCCATTTGTCACTTTTGACTTTGAAAGTTAGACTATAGATGACTTTGTTCAAAATTCTTGAAAATCATGCTCGGATCAAAATTCTGACAACGTAGTTAGTTCTAGAATGTTGAGTTTGGTCTAGAACAACCTTCGTTTTCTTCTCAAGGCTTCCATTCTAATTCCAAGACCTATTGTAGAAAAATAACATTTGGGTGTGGTATACACTTTTTAGAAACATAACTTTTTATGGGAATCTCGAAGGAGTCATGTGTCAGAAATATTGAATTTTGTGGGGTAGCATATTCTGTTTGCACACATAGGGTTCCGAACTAATTCAAAACACCCGGTCAGAGAATTTATCATGTTAAGCTCATTTTGCACTAGTGGGGATTTAGTTCCATCACTAAAGTGATTCCTGGTCACTAAAACAATCAGGCACTTGGGGCCGAGTGTCGCTAAAGTGACCACCCATCGCTAAAGTGACCTCGAGTTGTAAAGGCAATGCCCACCTCTTTGAGGTGGTCGCTTAAGCGAACACCGGGGGTTTTCTTAAGCGAATTAGAGGCCTATTTTTGTCTCCTTTTAAAATTTCAACCCTAACTTCCAAACTCAATTTTACTGTCTATATTTGGACGATTTAGGTGATTCAAAAGGCTAAGTCGCGTGGAGTTTGAGGGGAATCCATTGAGGGGTTCATAATTAAGAGCAAATGCTTCTGTAGAGGTAAATTTCCCTTTTTCGCTTAAGTTTTTTAAGTTCTTGTTCTAAGTTGAAGACCTTGGTGGGATTGGTTGAGCTCCTTCGATGCTTGTTATTGAATTTTCACTCAATTTTGGTTTCATTTTAAATTATAATAATATGGGTATAGTTGGATTTGTTTTGATGTGTTCTTCAATAATTTGATAGAGTGGCATCATTTAGAGGCGGTTCAGAAAGGAAAAGCTCAAGTTTAGCAGTTCGTGTGCGATTTCATCTTTGAGGTAGGTTATGGCTTCCTCTTGCTTGACTTGGCTTGATTGGAATTGATATATTTTGGGTGGTATCTTATGATTAGGTTGGAGATTTAGGTGTTGATATTCTATTTATTATTTTGGAGTCAATGATCATCGTTAGTATCTACTTTTGAGACATTAGCCATTGGAGCCTTAGTCTTGGTGCTGGCTTGACTTGTTTACATTGCTTAGAATCGTTAAAACTTGCTCCTAGGTGATTTAAACTTAGGATACCGTTTGTTTAACTTGTTTGGTTTCGATTGGTTACTTGTTATGATCTTTGACTTATGGTTGTGCCTTGTTTTCTTATGATATTGAAATATTGGGTTGAGGCCCGCTTTTTGTACACCAGAGTCTCAGGTGAGTGATATATGATTTTTGGCATGCTATTTGTCTTATTTATGCCACTGGTGTTAAAGAAATCTTTTTAAAAGGAAGGATATAAGATGTGATTAAGATTTTTGGTGGGTGAATAAATATGAGAAATTGAAGGGGAATACGGTGATATATTATTTATGGCATTTCATGGTTGATGATCTTGAGGTATAATTTGGGTGGTCCTTTGTTTGACTTTAGGCTACACTTTATTTCATATGATAAGCTCAAGGTGTGAATTCTCAGAGGCCCGTTGATACATATTCTGGGTTATTATTTCTATGTTGATAAGATCGACGAATAATTCTGGGTGACCACTTTTATTTATGAGATCAAGGGTTATTTCGAATGCTTCACGATGCTTTTTGAGGATGTTGATCCATAACTATGAGTTTACATTGTGCATTCTTCCAGAATTTTTATGAGTTGAGATTATTGATGCGATTACATGACTTGTTGGATTTACTTGATTATTGAATGATCTTTCTGTACCTCTTTTCCCGAGATCATAGTTTATGCTTCTACCTTATTATTATTAGTATCATTGCACTGATTGTTAAATATTTATTCTTTGTAAGCTCAGTCGGCCTATAATGCCTACTAAGTATCTCTTGCTTTGGTACTCATAATGCACTTCTGCATCTTTCTGATGCAGCTTCTAGTTTGAGCCACCCCCAATGTGTGCCTGATCATCCATAGCAGTGCCAGATCTTGATTATGGTAAGCTCCCAGCGTTCAGAGACTTGCTACATTCCCTCTTTTGTTGTGACTTATAGTGCGTATTTTGGACAGTCAGTTTTGCATTGTATATTTATATATCTTGTCATCTTTTGTATTTAGTAGCTCCTATATAGGTGAAACCAAGTCCGTGGTTTAGTCTACTATCAGTTTATCTTTTTTGGTCACTATCAGGCCTTTTGTATAATTTGTATAGTATTTACATATCTATACCCTAGCTTGACTTTTCTCTTCTTATATTCTTTTTACTTCCGCCTTCTTATGTTGTTAATTATTTAATTACATTAAAGTTTGACTTTCGCTTGACTTAGGTTTGGCTTGCCTTCTCGGGGGTTATAGTAGGCGCTATTATGGCCTAAATTCAGGTCGTGAAAAGAGGCTACAATTTACTTGTTAGGATAAATTCTTTCTTACTTGTTAGGATAAATTCTTTCTTTTGATTCCTTCTATGTGAGCTATTCATATCAAGTGTTATATACCTTTAATCTATTCCTTTTGCGCAGACGGTGAGGACTAGCACTAGAGTCACTGAGGGTATGGCTGCACCTACTGCCCGAGCCTTAGTTCGCAGGCAAGGAAAAGGACGTGGCAGAATCAAAAGATGAGTCTGAGTGAGGGGAGTGATACCTGCTTATGGCTGAGATAGAGAGATATTACCTGAGTTTGTGTATGAGAACGAGGATGACTATGAGAAGCATACTAAAGAGAAAAGGCTAGCCCATCCTCCTACGGTTCCTGATAGTGCTCCAATACTTCATGAGTTATTGGTGAGACTTTTGGCTAGACTGGATGGTGCTCTGACTCCTGGTGTTTTTCTAGGTACTTCTGGCTCTCTTATATCAATTGGTACTACACCGCTAGTTTAGGGGCCTTATTTTAAATATTAGATGCCTGGTTCTTCTTTGGTACCTTCTATTATACCTCCGAGATTTGTGGCTCTGCTAGTTTCTGCCAGTGCTTTCATGTTAGTAGTTGAGAAAAAGAGCTTTTAGAGATTTCTTCGATTGGCACCACCCAGATTTGATGGTATGGCCGGGGAGAAGGCCTATGACTTCTTAATTGAGTGCCAGGACAGGTTGTTGGACCTGGGTATTCTTTTGACATATGGAGTAGCTTACACTTCATATCATTTTATAGGGGTGGTGAAGGAGTAGAGAAGATCGGTTATTTATTGTAGGCTTATTGGTTCCTCTATGATGATTTGGGAGTAGTTTTCCAAGGTGTTTCTTGAGAGGTTCGTGCCTTATAGCATCCGTGATCAGTGCAGGGATAATTTTGACAGGCTGGAGTAAGGCTCTTTATCCGTATCTGAGTACGCGGCTCACTTCCTTGAGCTATCTCATTATGGTATGTCTAGTATTCCTACTGAGTTTGAGCATATTCGCAAGCTGGTAAAAGGATTCGCTGATTATCTTCAGGATGCTACAACCTCTTTTGTACTATCTGGTGGTACCTTTGAGAGTATTATTTATCACTTCAGGTTGATAAAGAGTATCAGACATGCTAGACAGGGCAGAGCCAAGAGGTTCCGTCGATAGGGTCAATTCAGTGGTCATTCCTCCAGGGGTAGAGAGTATTTAAGTTCAGATATCCATGGTTATTAGAGAGGACCAATCCAAGCAGTTATTCAAGGCTCAGATGGTGCAAGTGGATCTTGATTGAGTCAGACTGGTTATAGTGGTTCTTCGAGCTTCGGAAGATGTATTAAAACTTTTGGTTATCCTCCATGGGGTTCAGGACCTCGAGGATGCTTTGTGCATGATGAGTTTGGGCATAAGGCCTAAGATTGCCTAGATGTGCTTCTTCTATTGGATAGCTCAGGACATCGACCATGCGAGGTACTTCATAGGGTACTACAGGTAGCACCAAGGGTGTGAAGGATAAAGCTAGAGTTGGCACTCGTAGCAGTTTACATGCTAGAGAGGACCGCCAGCTATGCTATACTATACCAAGTATATCTAAGGCGGAGGCCTCTGATGCAGTTATTACAATTACTATTCCGGTTTGCCAGCATCTTACTTCTGTATTATTTGATCTAAGGTCTACTTAATCGTATGCGTCTACTTATTTTCATATGGTTAGTGATTATGTGTGTGAGTCTCTTAGTATGCCTATTACTATTTTTACTCTGGTAGGCGAGTCCTTAGTAGTGGATCAGGTATATTGGGGGTGTTTGGTGATATTTTCAGGTAGAGAGACCCGTGTAGACTTGATTTTACTAGACATGCTTGATTTTGATGTGATATTGGGTATAAACTAGCTATCTCCTTATCATGTTATATTAGATTATTATGCAAAGACCGTGACCTTAGCTTATACTAGTTTTCCTAGCTTGGGTGGAAGGTTAATCTAAGTTCGTATACTAAGAGAGTGATATCTTATATTCGTGCTCTTTGTTTGATGGATAAGGCTTGCTTGTCTTATTTGAATCATGTACATGATCTCACTAAGGAGGCATCTCCTTTAAAGACTAAGAGTGTGTATTAACTATCGGCAGTTAAATAAAGTCTTCATCAAGAACAAGTATCCTCTTTCTCCCACTGATGACTTATTTGACTAGCTATAGAGTGCATCGATATTCTCTAAAATTGATTTGAGGTCGGGTTACCATCAGTTGAGAGTTCATGAATCTGATATCCCAAGTCTGCATTTTGGACTAGTTATGTGTATTATAAATTTGTTGTTATGTCCTTTGGGTTGACTAATTCCCAGGGTGCTTTTATGGAGTTGATGAACCGAGTATTCCTACCTTGTTTGGACTCATTTATGATTGTGCTTATTGATAATATCTTGGTTTATTCCAAAAATGAGGTAGACCATGTCAGTCACTTTAAGACCATCCTTCAGAGATTGAGAGAGGAGAAGTTGTATGTAAAATTCTCCTAATGTGAGTTTTGGCTCGAGTTCGTGTCATTCTTGGGTCATGTAGTGACCAAGGATGGCATTATGGTCGATTCGACTAAGTATTCAGCGGTTCGTGATTGGGTTAGGCCTACTTTGGTTATTGTATTTAGAGCTTTATTGGGTTGGCATGCTATTAGCTATAATGTTTTTAGGGCTTTGCTTCTATTGCAGCACTATTGACTAGGCTAACTCAAAAAATGGCATTTCAGTAGAATGATGAGTGTGAGGTGAGTTTTCATAAGATCAAGGAGTTATTAACTTCAACATCTATTCTAGTCTTATCCGAAGAGGGTGTAGCATTTATTGTATTTTGTGAAGCTTTGGGAGTAGGCTTAGGTGGTGTATTGATGCAAAAGGGTAAAGTTATAGTGTATGCTTCTCGACAGTTGAAGGTACATAAAAAGAACTATCCTACCCATGACTTGGAGTTGGCAGCGGTGATGTTTGTTCTGAAGATATGGAGGCACTATCTTTGTCGTGTGCATTATGAGGTCTTTACTGACCATCATAGCCTTAAGTACATCTTTTCTCAATTGAATCAGAACATGAGGCAGCGTAGGTGGTTTGAGTTATTAAAATACTATGACATCATCATTCCTTATCATCCGAAAAAACTAATGTAGTAGCGTATGTCTTGAGTCACAAAGTATCTAATATGGATAGTTTGGCCTTTCTTAAGGCAGATGAGAGACCTTTTGCTTTAGAGGTTCAGTTATTAGCTAGGTAATTGGTCCGACTTGATATTTATATGCATCACAACATTTTGGCCTTTATGGAGGATAGGTCTACTTTGATGGACAAAATTGAGGATGACAAGATGAGGACCATTCGAGACAAAGTGTTAAATGGTAAAGCTAAATCAGTCTCTCTTGATCGGGAAGGAGTTTTGAGGATTAACTATCGTATTTGTGTGCCCAAGGTTGGGTTCATATGATATTGGAAGAGGCTCATTGCTCCAAGTATTCTATTCATCTAGGAGCGGCAAAGATGTTTCATGACTTGAAATAACACTCTTAGTGGTCTGGCATGAAGAGGGACATTGTTGATTTTGTTGGTAAGTGTCTAAATTACCACTAAGTATGAGCATTAGATATCGGTGGTCTTATGCAAATGATTCCTATGCCCTAGTGGAAGTGGGAGTGTTTCACCATGGATTTTGTGTTTGGATTACCCATGGCATAGGGTAAGTATGACTTTATTTGGGTGATTATGGATCGATTAACCAAATTAGCCCATTTTCTTTCGATGAAGACTAGCTATAATGCAGAGAAGCTAGCTAGGATCCACCTTCATGAGATTGTTAGGTTTCATGGGATGCCTATCTCTATTGTGTCAGATCGAGGTTCAGTGTTCACCTCTCAATTTTGGGAGGCATTGCAATGTGGTTTGGGTAAGCGACTAGACATGAGTTCAACATTTCATCCCAGACTGATGGTGAATCCTAGTGGACTATTTAGGTGTTGAAGGATATGCTTAGGGCCCGTGTCATTGATTATGGTGATCGATGGGACCAACTTTTTCCCTTAGCAGAGTTTACCTATTATAACAGTTATCACTCCAGCATTCAGATAGCACCATTTAAGAAATTGTATGGTCGTAGGTTCCAATCACCTTTTGGGTAGTTTGATTCATTTGTGGTGAATGCATTGGATACTGATTTACTCAGGAATACTATGGAGCGGGTATGCTTGATTCAGAGTCCACTTTTGACATCCCAGAATCATCAACAGAGCTATGATGACAAGAGCTTAAAATATTGTCCATGAAGGGTTTGATGAGATTCGGAAAGAAGGGCAAGCTTAGCCCAAGGTTTTTTGTCCCATTTGGGATTCTGTGGAGAGTGGGTGGGGTTGTTTATAAGTTGATATTTCCCTCTAGGTTATCAGCTGTCCATTCGGTATTTCATGTCTTCATGCTTCGCAAGTATATCTAGGATGAGTCCCATGTGATTTCGTATGATACGATGGATTGGGTCCGTATTTCGAGGTAAAAACATTTAAACAAGAAGTGAGTCAAGGCTTGTTGAGATCTCATATACCCACATTCAAAAGAAAAAGAACATTCAACTAGATAGACACTGTTTCCATACATTTAGATTATATATTCTAAAAAGGTTGAGCCGAGGGTCTTTCGGAAATAGCCGTCCTACATTGGTAGGAGTCAGGTCTGCGTACACTCTACCCTCCCCAGACCCCACGATGTGGGATTTCACTGGGTTGTTGTTGTTGTTGTATTCTAAAAAGGTGATGCCCCAATCAATTTATATCTCCAATGTTTCACCAAATACCTATCATCTCACATAAATTGATGACTAATGGCAATGTCTAATGTGTTGTCCTATCCTCGATACTTTTTGAATTTAAGTTAGGTTCAAAATTCATTTCTTTATCACTATTAGAACCAGTTGATGACTATTATGCCAAATGTCTACTTCATTAACAATGATGTTTAAACCAGTTTGTTCCTCGATTATTTCACAAGAGACTAACTATCAACTCTCAATGATAGTGATGTCCCAAGAATCGTGTAACACTGTCCATCAAGATTTAAGAAAAAAAATTACCCATTTTCTTTCTTTTTGTCCTGTCTACTCAAAATTTGAACAAAATTCTAGTAGGATTCACTCTTTGAACAAATACCCTCATCTACAAACATCATTAGCCGAAAGATGAGGTATATTTCCTATAAATTATATGAAGATAATCTTCCCAGTCAAAAGGATCACATCAAAGCAAAAAAAGAATACAACAATAAAAAAACACGTAGAAAAGTTTTAGAAACAAAGATTGAATGGCTCGGATTTGAAGAGGCATTAAAGTATCCAATTAGTTAGAAACATGATGGCTTGGTAAATTGATATAATCCCTGTGACTTTTCTACTTCAAGTGCATTCTCCCACCATCTTTCATGTTATTTTTTTTATGGGTTTCTGCATTCTTAGAAGTTATATAAGAGCATCCATGTAAATTGCTATTTTTTCAATTTTTTTGAATAAATTATCTTTATCTATGCTTTTAAATTATTGTTTTTCTTTCAGTTGTTGATAAGCTGAGGTAGAAGAGGCTGTCATCTAATATTTTTTCTTATTCATATAATCACCTGTTAGAAAATGATTCCAAGGACGTTGGATTAGCACGTTAAAATTTTGTATTTACATCAGTACCTTTTTTATGCTTTTCACATAGAAGTTCAACACTTTCTATTATCCATTCTATCTATAATTACAAAACTTATAAAATTAAAAGTCCAACAGATATCAAGTTGCTCTAGAATTGATATTCTATGCATTCTCCTCAGATGTACATGTTGCAGTATCAAGATATAAGGAAACAAGAATATAAAGACAAATATGATTTAGAGCTTTCTGGCTTTACATAGTTTAATAATATGTCCTCATACACCATGTACATTCTAGACCTTCTGATTATTAATCAACTTATGTGGAAAAAAATTGGGATTTCGACATCAAGAATTGTTTTATACGATAACTGGAGAAATTTTAAAATGATTGAGTAAATTTCAAGCTATTGCAGTGTTTCTTCTATATGATTTAGCTCTAGCTAAAGCAGTGTAACGCACAGTAGTGAAAAGTATATCTAAAAATTGTTTCCTAGCTTTAATGAGGAAGGTTACTTAGTACATGTTGATGGGAGAATGTCACGACCCAAAACTTGAGGTCATGATGGCACACATCCCAACCTCATACCGATCCATAAGCTAACAAGTAAAATCATACGAGACTTCCAAAGGGAAGTTAGGCCACAAATAAACACAATAAAAGAGCAACAACGAAATTATTCCAAAACTGGGCGTCATAAGTTTTTAGAATATCTAATACAAATCTGAGTCTGAATATACAATATAAGTCTTCGAATATAGTAAAGACTGAAAATGAAAGATAGGATTAGCGGTGATCCGAATCCCAAGATCTCACCACTGATCCAATGATGACAAATCCGCTAGAAATCAACGCCGTGCTAGACTCCCTGGCTAGAATCTGTATCTACTCACCCTCAGCCACTGAGGTGAGTGGCGATGAGCGAGGCGAGGAGCCCATGGATGTCACGCCTGGCATGGAGTTGATCACAAGGGTGGATGATGCCCGACAAGCTGTAGAGATATTGGGAAAGCGCTTGAACAAGTTTGATGGCAAGTTCAAATCTCTAGAGGATTTCACACTTGAGGAGAACAATAACATGCGGAAGGAGTTGGAGGTGCGCAAAGCTGCCGAGTAAGAAATGAGCGAGGTGGTCACTTTCTTGGAGTGTCGTCTTATGGACGTGATAAGTACTATGGAGACCATGAAGGCCAAGATGACAACACTCAAATGAGACATAGATGCTGGGAGATGCATGACGTCTAGTACGGATAGGGAGGCCAAGATTGAGGCTCCTAAGACACCTATGTTCAAAGGTGTCCGTGATGCACAAGAGGTGGAGAACTTCTTTTGGCACTTGTAGAACTACTTGAAGTGTAACAAAGTGAAGAATGGCGAGATGAGGATCAACACGGCCGTGCTATGAGCCCATTTGGATGAGCTTAAAAAAGTAACTTTTATGTATGAAGTTCTTTTAGAACTTTGAAGTGCTGAAAGTTATTTTTATAAATAAGTAGTTGAGTGTTTGGATAAAAGTACTTAAATGAGGAAAATGATGTAAATTTTGGGGTTAAAAGAATAAAAAGGATAGTTTGGGAATTTAGTTAAAATATAAGGGATATAAAAGTAATTTCCATGGTCAAAGAAAATGACTTTAAGCATTTAGAAAAAAAAAGTTAGGAATCCTAACATTTCATTTTTGACTGACTTTAAAAACTTTATGACTTAAAGTTAGCATTAGGTAAACACATCCAAAAGCTAAAAAGGGGTTTTAAGTTGGTTTTGACCAACTTAAAGCCCATCCAAATGGGCTGTATACCTCTCGGAGATATCCATGCTATGGTGGAAGCGTAAGGAGTCCAAGATAGGGAAGGGTCTATGCACCATCAACACCAGAGAGATGTTCTAGGATGAGTTTAAGAAGGCCTTCTTCTCTAACAAAGTAATCTATGAGGCCAAACGCAAGTTGTGAGAATTGAAGCAAATGGGTAGCATACAGACCTATGTGAAGGAGTTCACTACCCTTACTCTTCAAATCCACAACCTCACGGATGAAGAAATGCTTTTTGACTTTATGGATGGGCTGCAGAGTTGGGACAATATGGAGTTAGAGTGTCGTCAAGTCAACACCATCGATGAGGCCATCATCCAAGCTGACGCCTTGACAGACTTTAGGCATGAAAGGAGCAAGGGCAACAATTACAGCGGCAAGAGGTTCAGGAGACAGGGCTATGCCGAGATAAAGGAGCAGACAACGAAGGGCAGTGGATGCTATATATATAGAGGTCCTCATGGCTATGCTAGGTGTTCGAAGATGAAGAACCTTGGTGCCATACTACAGGATCAAAAAGACAAGAAAGTTTACCAAGGGAAGGGTTCAGACATGACTCAGCTAGGCATGATCGGGTATACAGAGCCATCACAAAGCAAGCTGAGAAGGTGGGAGATTACTCCGCACAATATGTTGACATATCTATCAATAGACGGCCAGCTCGTGCTATGGTGGACTCAGGAGCGCAAGTCAACATTATGACCAAGACGGTGACAACAAGGTTGGGGATAATTTATGGGCCAAGCAACACCTGTTTGAAGATAATCAATGCCCCATTGACTCCCATGTGCGGAGTCACTAATGGAGTGGACACCACATTGGGCAAGTGGCAAGGTAAGAGCAGCTTCACTATCGTCCCTTTAGATATCTTTGACATAATACCTGGGCAGGAATTCTTCTAACGGTACCACACGATGATCGACCCCTATCTCTAACAAATCTTGGTGATGGAGTGAGAGGGACCTACATGGTACCTCTAGTCAAAATGCCGAAGAAGGAAGGACAAGCCCACCTATCGGCCATGCATCTTGTGAAGGGCCTAAAGAAGGGGGAGCCGATGTTCATAGACACCATTGCGATCTTAGATGAAGACAATGGTTCTAAAAGGCATTGCCACCTTGCAAAGAGAAGGTGATTGAAGAAAACAAGGTCATGATGCCCAAAGAGTTGCCAAGGAACCTATCTCCAAGGCGCGAGGTAGACCACAAGATCGAGCTAGAGCCAAGAGCAAGGCCTCCCGCATACCCGCCTTACCGCATGTCTCCACTTGAGTTAGAGGAGCTGAGGAAGCAGTTAAATGAGCTCCTTGAGGCTGGTCATAACCTTCCATCCAAGGCACCTTATAGCACGCCGATTTTATTTTAAAAGAAAAAGGATAGCTCATTGCGCCTATGCATAGACTACTGGGCGCTCAACAAAGTGACCGTGAAGAACAAGTATCCCATCCCGCTCATTGCTGACTTGTTTGATAGATTTGGAAAAGCCAAATACTTCACCAAGGTGGATCTAAGAAAGGGCTACTACTAGGTACTCATAGCGGAGGGAGACAAACTGAAGACGACATGTGTGACGAGGTACGAAGCTTACGAGTGGTTGGTGATACCCTTTAGCTTAACCAATGTACCCACCACCTTCTGCACACTAATGAACAAGATCTTCCACCCCTACTTGGATCAGTTCGTGGTGGTCTACTCAGATAACATAGTCATCTATAGCAATACCTTGGAGGAGCATGTAGAGCACCTGAAGAAAGTGTTCCAAGTCTTATGCAAGAATGAACTTTTTATTAACAGGGAGAAGTGCGAGTACGTCCAACATAAAGTGTACTTCTTGGGACATGTTATCAGCCAAGGAGAACTATGGGTGGATGAGGCAAAAGTTTGGGCCATCAAGGAGTGAGAGACGCCCACAAAGGTAATCGGACTTAGATCATTTCTTGGACTTGCTAACTATTAACGTAGGTTCATAAGAGCCTACTCAACCAAATCCTTTCTACTTACTGAGCTATTGAAGAAAAATAAGCCATGGGTTTGGAGAGAGGAGTGCAAGAAGGCCTTTGAAGACCTCAAAGATGCAGTAACAGAGGAGCCAGTCCTAGCATTGCTTGACTTCCCTAAGACATTTGAAGTGCATACGGATGCCTCCGACTATGCCATTAGGGGAGTATTGATGCAAGAGAGGAACCCTATTGCCTTCGAGAGTCGCAAGCTGAATAAGATGGAATTGAGGTACACTGTACAGGAGAAGGAGATGACAACCATCGTCCATTGCCTACGCACGTAGAGACACTACTTACTTGGATCCAAGTTCTTAGTCAAGACCGACAACGTGGACACTAGCTACTTCCAGTCACAAAAAAAGCTCACCCCGAAGCATGCTAGGTGGCAATACTTCTTGGCCGAGTTTGACTACGAGATGGAGTACAAACCGAGCAAAGGTAATGTTATGGTTGATGACCTAAGCAGGAAGTTTGAGCTGGCTTCCATCACTACAACAAATTGCAACATATAGGATGCAATCAAATATGGTATGCAGAACGATCCGGAGGCAAAGAGGCTTATGAAGTTAGCAGCTCAAGGCAATACAATGCGCTTCTGGATAGAAAATAGACTTCTGCTTACTGCCGGATGAAGGATCTATGTGCTAAAATTTGGATCTATCAGACGATGGATCATGAAGGAAAGTCATGACACATTATAGGTCGGACATCCAAGGCAGTGTCGCACAAGAGCATTGATTGAAGATATTTAATAATGGCCACGCATGCGGGATAATATTGAATGCTATGTGCAGACTTGTCTTGTGTGCCAACAAGATAAAGTAGAGAAACGTCAACCAAGAGGACTTTTGGAGCCCCTGCCGTAGCGTAGCATCCATGGGAGAGCGTGACTATGGAATTCATCACATGCTTATCGAAGTATGACGGGTACGGGACGATTATGGTTATGGTGGATAGATTCTCCAAGTATGCCAACTTCATGCCCGCCACGGCAGGTTGCACTGCTAAGGAGGCTACTAGGCTATTTTTCAAAAATGTGGTGAAGTATTGGGGATTGTCGAGGCACATCATTAGAGACAAAGACCCACGCTTCACCGGGAGTTTTGGAGAGAATTGTTCGAGATTCTTGGCATGAAATTATACTTCTCCACTAGTTTCCACCCACAGACCGAAAGACAGAGCGAGTCAATGCCTTGCTGGAGTGCAACTTGAGGCACTTTATAAGCTCCCATCAAAAGGATTGGGTGAGGCTGCTGGATGTAGCCCAATTCTTATACAACCTGCAGCGGAGTGAGGCCATAGGGCAGACACCATTCGAGCTAGCCACAGACCAACAACCATAAACTCTATATTCACTACCGATCGCATTTGAGGGAAAGAGTAAGGGGCCTATCACATGCCAAGGGCTTTCAGGAGCAGCTCGATACTGCCAAGTCTTATTTGGACAAGGCAGCGAAGATGATGAAGAAGTTTTTCGACCGCAAGCATCGTCCCATGGATTATAAAATTGGAGATGTGGTCTTGGTCAATTTCAACCCAAGGTAATTTAAGGCATTGCGAGGCGTGCATCAAAACTTTGTGTGAAAGTACGAAGGACTGTTCAGGATCATTGCTAAGGTTGGCAAGATCTCTTACAAGTTGGAGCTACCACCGCATCTTAAGGTTCATCCAGTCTTCCATGCTACTGTCCTCAAGTCGTACCATGAATACAAGGAGAATCAAGTCAGGCACTACTCACAATCACCACCTCCCATGATCGAGACATCGAGGCCATTATAGACTACCAAGCCAAGCAGAAATAGGGACAATAGGCCATTGCTATGTTCTTAGTCCATTAGAAGGGACAATCTCCGGAGAAGGCCACCTGGGAGAGATATGAAGACCTCTAGTAGTTCAAAGACAAAATCTGAGAGTTCTTCCAGTATCAGTGCGCCTCGGTCATCACCATATTAGGTAAGGGAGAATGTTCTGACCCGCCACTTGATCTTGAAGAAAGTGGAAGAACCTAGAGTCTTGTAGAGGTTAGTGGAAGACTCTAGTTCTTATAGAAGCTTGTAGAGAAGTCTTGAAAGACTTGAAATTCTCTAAAGTGTGTAGAGAGTTCTAGAGTATGGACTTCTTTGTAAATATGGGAGGACTTGTATAGTAAATTTTATTTACACTTAGGCCCCTTAGGAGTAGTATAAATAGAGGGGGCATTTGTTTGTAAGAAACCATCAAGCAATCAAGCATTCTTCCAAAAGCAATACAAAAGCCTTCTTCATAAAAGCTCTCTTATCTTTCTTACAATCTAGCGTTCCCTTAGTGATCTAGTCTTAAAGGCTTACTTGAGATTGTAAGATCGTAAAAGATTCATGAGTAAGTTGTTAAGTGCCACACGAAGATCTTAGTTGAAGTCTAAGTTAGTAACACTAGTTTCTCTTTGCTTTAGCGAGATCCATTGCTTAAGCGAAGGGGCTTACTTAAGCAAGGTTCGTGAAAGAGAACCTCCGCTTTAGAGACACCTGAGAGGTCCAAAAATGATATTTGAGTCTTTTCTTCCATATTTAATTTTCAAGAGCTTGGAGGGGTAATTTGTGAAGTATATTTTCAAAGGTTTTCGTTTGGTTAGTATTTACAACTTAAATCCTTCGATTTTCTTCTATTATCTTGTGATTTCACCTTGAATTTCATGGTTTTGAACTCAAATTTTGAAGGTTTTTTCATGAAACTTTAAATGGTATTTTCTACCTCAAATCCTACTCCATTATTATGGGGTTATCACCTATGAACTCCATTTTTCATGTGGAAATCCATTTTGAAACTAAGTTTCAGATTTGACCAAAATTAATCAATTTTTGGACTATTTACCCCTGGTTCTGAAACCTATCAATATGGGTGTCATTGGAATATGGGTGTCGTTGGAATCCTTACGATGCGTATGTTTCATTCTTGATAGTGGGTTGTCATTTTATGCATTGAATTTGAGGGTTGATCATTCGGTAGAAAGTTTGAGGGCGGTTTTGGCAATTGAGGTAGATTTGGGTATCTTCTTGGGGCTGAATTGAGGTGATTAGTCAATTTTATGTTGTAAACTTTGGGATGGTATCGTAGTGTAATTTGGGAATATTAATTTACTTTGAGATGCCTATGTGGGGGATTATTTACATTGCAATGCCCGTGTAGGGGCCTATTTGAGCTGTGTACCCCATGTAGGGGCCTATTTTTGTTGTGTAGCTTGTGTGGGGGCCTTATTTGCTAACTTATCTATTTAGAGCATATGTGATTCATGACTTGCCTATGAGAGAGGCGAGAGGAGATTATTTGACTTAAAATGCCCGTCTGAGAGGTTGAGTTGGGGGTTGTGAGCTTACCTGGGTATTGAAATATTATCCAAAATGGGTGAACACTTAATTTGAGGCATTTCCTTCCCATTACTATCTACTGAGGGTGAATATCGTGTTTAAGTTAAGTTTTGAGAACTTTGAACCTTGTTTTACATGTTGAGTTGTATATTACCTCCATGCCATATATGTTGTGAATGCATTCCTCCTCATTCATATTGTCATTGTTCATTGGGAAGTTGAGAACTGTGGAAAACTTTTTTTGAGAAAGAAAATGTGACACATTTTCTATATCCTTGACCACGAGTTAGGTGACAAGTGAAAAAGATATTAGTATCATGAGTCCTTGGCCACAAGTTGGGTGGTGAGGTAGTTGATACATTTAGATTTTGATGAGGTATATGGTCTGTGAGACCCCATGGGTACTTCTTGGTAGTATAACTCGATAGGTGTATACGTTAGGTTGTGCGACAGTCTTGATTCCACCGTATCATCATATCATTGCATCATCATATTACATTGCATTGCATTGATATTTTGTGATACTTGACATATCTGTTTAACTATGATAGTGAACTGTGCTTATATGTTTACTGTAATCGAATTGTTCTATAAAATGGCGGCAGCGTAGTCAGAATGGTACTTTTCTTTATGTAGGTCGAAGCGTTCCTTCGTTTATTTAATAGGTTTGATTAATTTCTTATACTCAGTCGGTTAAACCTACTGAGTACATGTGAATTGTACTCACCCCTAGTTTTGTGTCCATTTTGATACAGATTCTAGCCAGGGAGTCTAGCACGGCGTTGATTTCTAGCGGATTTGTCATCATTGGATCAGTGGTGAGATCTTGGGATTCGGATCACCGCTAATCCTATCTTTCATTTTCAGTCTTTACTATATTCGAAGACTTATATTGTATATTCAGACTCAGATTTGTATTAGATATTCTAAAAACTTATGACGCCCAGTTTTGGAATAATTTCGTTGTTGCTCTTTTATTGTGTTTATTTGTGGCCTAACTTCCCTTTGGAAGTCTCGTATGATTTTACTTGTTAGCTTATGGATCGGTATGAGGTTGGGATGTGTGCCATCATGACCTCAAGTTTTGGGTCGTGACATTCTCCCATCAACATGTACTAAGTAACCTTCCTCATTAAAGCTAGGAAACAATTTTTAGATATACTTTTCACTACTGTGCGTTACACTGCTTTAGCTAGAGCTAAATCATATAGAAGAAACACTGCAATAGCTTGAAATTTACTCAATCATTTTAAAATTTCTCCAGTTATCGTATAAAACAATTCTTGATGTCGAAATCCCAATTTTTTTCCACATAAGTTGATTAATAATCAGAAGGTCTAGAATGTACATGGTGTATGAGGACATATTATTAAACTATGTAAAGCCAGAAAGCTCTAAATCATATTTGTCTTTATATTCTTGTTTCCTTATATCTTGATACTGCAACATGTACATCTGAGGAGAATGCATAGAATATCAATTCTAGAGCAACTTGATATCTGTTGGACTTTTAATTTTATAAGTTTTGTAATTATAGATAGAATGGATAATAGAAAGTGTTGAACTTCTATGTGAAAAGCATAAAAAAGGTACTGATGTAAATACAAAATTTTAACGTGCTAATCCAACGTCCTTGGAATCATTTTCTAACAGGTGATTATATGAATAAGAAAAAATATTAGATGACAGCCTCTTCTACCTCAGCTTATCAACAACTGAAAGAAAAACAATAATTTAAAAGCATAGATAAAGATAATTTATTCAAAAAAATTGAAAAAATAGCAATTTACATGGATGCTCTTATATAACTTCTAAGAATGCAGAAACCCATAAAAAAAATAACATGAAAGATGGTGGGAGAATGCACTTGAAGTAGAAAAGTCACAGGGATTATATCAATTTACCAAGCCATCATGTTTCTAACTAATTGGATACTTTAATGCCTCTTCAAATCCGAGCCATTCAATCTTTGTTTCTAAAACTTTTCTACGTGTTTTTTTATTGTTGTATTCTTTTTTTGCTTTGATGTGATCCTTTTGACTGGGAAGATTATCTTCATATAATTTATAGGAAATATACCTCATCTTTCGGCTAATGATGTTTGTAGATGAGGGTATTTGTTCAAAGAGTGAATCCTACTAGAATTTTGTTCAAATTTTGAGTAGACAGGACAAAAAGAAAGAAAATGGGTAATTTTTTTTCTTAAATCTTGATGGACAGTGTTACACGATTCTTGGGACATCACTATCATTGAGAGTTGATAGTTAGTCTCTTGTGAAATAATCGAGGAACAAACTGGTTTAAACATCATTGTTAATGAAGTAGACATTTGGCATAATAGTCATCAACTGGTTCTAATAGTGATAAAGAAATGAATTTTGAACCTAACTTAAATTCAAAAAGTATCGAGGATAGGACAACACATTAGACATTGCCATTAGTCATCAATTTATGTGAGATGATAGGTATTTGGTGAAACATTGGAGATATAAATTGATTGGGGCATCACCTTTTTAGAATACAACAACAACAACAACCCAGTGAAATCCCACATCGTGGGGTCTGGGGAGGGTAGAGTGTACGCAGACCTGACTCCTACCAATGTAGGACGGCTATTTCCGAAAGACCCTCGGCTCAACCTTTTTAGAATATATAATCTAAATGTATGGAAACAGTGTCTATCTAGTTGAATGTTCTTTTTCTTTTGAATGTGGGTATATGAGATCTCAACAAGCCTTGACTCACTTCTTGTTTAAATGTTTTTACCTCGAAATATTCTAAATGATATGTGTATATCCTTCGTTATACTTTTAGTACATTAATATTGTTACCATTCAAATTTCGGAGCGTATATACCCTTTATACTACGGTGAGACACGTGTCACAATCTTAACCACTGACCCGATATTTTTTATCCAAAATTAAAAAACCCACCCCAATACCCACGCCCAAAAATATAATCTCTTCGTATTTTGTTGTTTATAACTCCATAAATTTAGCTGAGTTTTTGGAGAATTAGGGTTTCTAAGAGAGTGGAATTTAGGGAGAGATGTGAAGAATCGTCAGAAGTGGCAATGATGGCTGCAACATCAAAAAAAATCCTCATCGAAAGGTCACATCTAATGGTTTGAGTTATTAGAGTCCGAAAAAGCCGCCATTTTTGCCTTCATAAACTCAGAATGAACCATCTAGAAGATCAAAATCTAGAGAGGTTACTTCTAGGTAGTTTTAGACTTCTTCTTCATCTTTTGTCTCAACAACGTCATCTTCCAACACTTCGAATACTCACTGTTCATCGTCTAATTCAATTGCCTCATTGAGGAGTCCATCGCAGATGGTGACAAGGATGAAATCACCATGAAGAAAATGCCGGGAGAAATTTAATCCAAAGGGCACAGCATATCTTCTCTATAAAAGTAGCTACACTAAACAATTCACAACAGCAGATCACTCGAGAGGAAACTTAACGCCAGTGGATCATTCTCCATTCTTAATAATGTCAAATTTTCAGATGTAAATCCTAAATATTTCAGGATGATTTTGCACTACGCCATGAGATCTATCCGTAACTTTGTCAAGTTTTTGATTCAGAAAATGGAGTCTGCAAATTGGGATATAGATGCTGCTACGAAATCTATCCAAAATGGTGTCACTTTTCAGAAGATTAATCACAGGGATTTTGCATTTGAATCTTTTGTTTGCAGAGAGATTTTCAGTGGGTTTAATGGGTGGGGTTATTTGGGTGGTATTTTTTTAAAATCGAGTTCTTTTGTTGTTTGTGGGCTTTTAAAAAATGGGAACGAGTAAAAGAAAAGATGAGGACGTGTGTTTCCACTTGTCCATTTATTACTGAGAAGGGCATTCAAGCTCCACTTTTTGAACGGTAGAGATATTGGCATATCGATAGTATACCAGAGGGTATATAAATATCATTTTTGAAAGTTCGACGGTATTTATGTCCTTTTCCCCTAAAGTTATTGAAGCATAGAGAGACAGAGGCGCAAGCCAAAAGCTCTCATCAAAATTAAAAAAATAAAATATTAGGTGTTTTACTCTTTGTATTAAGTATTTTGTAAGGATGGTATTTGATCTTCTCAAGGCCCTGACTTCTTACTGGTGACTTCCCATAGTTGATCATTGCCCTTTATTGAAAAATAGTGGTGTTTAAATAATATTTGTGCATATTTCATGCAGGAGAATATTTTAAAAGCGTGTTAATGGTCATCCTTTTAATTCTCTTAAATTTTCTTTTTTCAGCAGCTATGCTTCAACAGGGTTCAGTCTCTAAAACTACAGAGAATTTGACATACATGGACAAATTGTTAAAACAACAACTTCGTAATTTTACAGTGTGTATTACAAACCCTTCACAATAATTGGTTTCAACTCCTTAAAGTCTTCTGTCGTGCTGGTACCGTGTCGGTACTGTGCACTGCTAGGAGCAACAAGTTGTATCAAGATCTTATTTGTTGTTGTTGGTTTGCCTCTTAGGTTTCGTTATGGGTTTCGTTACTAGCTCGAATTTTCTTGAATAGATAACCTACTTCTATACTTCTTTCACACTAGACTGATATTGTGCTCCCGGCCTAAATTAAATTTGTATTTGATCATTCTTTCTTCATCCATATTAGTTACTATTATTGAGATGTCATTGGTCTCCACATTTTCAGCATGTCTAAAAGAATAGCCTATTCTCTCAGCTTTGATAGTTTTTGATGCTTTGCCATGTGCTCATATTTGTGTCTAGTAAATTTGTTCCATTTTTCTTGTCTTAGTATCAAGTCATCCGTGTGTCTGTCTAAAATGATAAGGTTGTTCCTAATTATTTTTTTTTATAAAAAAAAAACAGATTTTCATGTTCGTAATCTCTCGTTTAAATAATCTGTTAAAGCTTTTCTTTTGTTTGGTTGGAATGTCGTTCACGTCATATCGAGTTTTTTTTTTTTTTTTTTTTTTTGTCGGGTGTTGATGTTTTGCTGATTCTGCTTCATTTACAAGTTCCATTCTAAATTAACTTTGCCTTTTGGAACCTCGCTGCCGGTGACTCCTCTGCTGCTGGCGACTCCTCTCTGTTGCCGGCGAACCCTCCGACGACCTCTCTCACTTTCTCTGGCACAA
This sequence comes from Solanum dulcamara, assembly GCF_947179165.1. NCBI lineage: Eukaryota > Viridiplantae > Streptophyta > Magnoliopsida > Solanales > Solanaceae > Solanum > Solanum dulcamara. The sequence goes on from NC_077242.1 coordinate 62,318,898, forward strand.
CTTCGACGATTTCTCTTTCTCCGGCGCAACTCCGGCGATTTATCTTTCTCCTCTTAATCTTTTTTCTTTCTTTTTTCTTGGTTTCTAGCAAATACCTCTAGATCTGTTCAGATCTGGCCTAGATATATTGATTTCCGGCATCTTCCAGTGGTTTCCTGTGAGAACATTTCGGTGAACTTTTCATCACCGATAAATTTTTTCGGCATCTTTTTCCGGCCATTTCTCCTTTTATCTTTCCTTTTCCTCTCTTCTCTTCTCCCTTTAAGGTCGTTGTGAACAACATCTTGACAATCCGACGTGAATAGTAATTTCAACATGAATAGTAATTCCAACTTGAACAATATTTTGATGTGAACAGTCTTTTTCACCGGCAACTAGGTTTATTTCAACTGAAGTTGGTACCTCCGATTTTCATATCTATTCTTTGTTCATACACTTGTAGTTACATTTTGTTGACTTTAGACCTTTGAATAATTTATTAGTTCATATGCATTTTCGTGGCTTTGGATAGTGATGGTAGACTAGGGTCATGTTCTCATTCAGGGACGAGGACGGAGATGGGGACGAGGGTAAGGAGGGGTAAGTGGATTCAAGGAGAATCTAGACTGAGAGTAGGTTCTTGGAACATTGGAATGTTAATGGGAAAGTCCATAGAGCTAGGTTCTTGGAACATTGGAATGTTAATGGGAAAGTCCATAGAGCTAGTTAAGATTCTAAAGAAGAGGAGGATTAATATATCTTGCGTCCAAGAGACCAAATAGGTAAGTTCTAAATCTAAGGGTATTAGAATGTGGTAGGCATTTTAGTAGATAGTGATTTAAGGGATCAGGTGGTGGAGGTTAGGAGAGTCAGTGATAGGATGATGTCGATTGAGGTGATCGTTGAAAGGATCACTTTGAACATTATTAGTACTTATGCACCATAAGCGGGCTTAGGCGAGGAGGAGAAGAGGCACTTTTGGAAGGATTTGAAAGAGTTAGTCGGAGGCCTACCACCTATTGAGAAGCTTTTCATGGGAGGGGATTTCAATGGTCACATCTGATCTATTTTGGGAGGTTATGATGATGTGCATGGAGGCTTTGGCTTCAGAGACAAAACTAGCAGAGGAGTTTCACTTTTGGATTTGGCAAGAGCTTTTGGGTTGGTGATAGCCAATTCGAGTTTCCCTAAGTAGAAGGACCACTTACTAATCTTCCGTAGTTCGGTGGCTAAGACTCACATAGATTTTTTACTCCTTAGGAAGGATGATAAACATTTGTGCCAAGACTATAAGGTCATTTTGAGCAACAACCTTATAGCACGACATAAGCTCTAGGTGATGGATTTAGGGATCAAGATGACGAGGAAGAAGAGTGTCACGCCCCGGGAGGGTACTCTAGACGTAACCGGCACCCGAAGACCATTTCTGACCTCCGAGCGAACCACCTGGTCCAGTCACACATTCATTCAATCACATTTTCTTAGCGAAAACTCAATTAATGAAATACCATTCGCAATATGAGGGATGAAGGCCAAACATTTATAAGCCCAACAAACACATAAAATAAGACTCCTAAAAAATAACCGTTCAACCTCCCCACACTCTAGTCTATGAAGCCTCTATCCAAGTCTAAAAGGTGTCAATGACAAGTCCATGGCTACCAACAATCAAAATAAAAGAAAGGACAACAAAGCTATACAAGAAGTCACAATATCCTCCGGGAACTAGGAGGACTCACCAACTGGCTGGAAGTGTATGTGGATCTTCAACGGAGCGCCAGTTGATGATCTCTAGTACCTGTCTCTACATCATAAAACGATGCAGGCCAAATGGCGTCAGTACATGGAATGTACGAGTATGTAAAATGGCCGAATACAACGAACATCAAGGAAGAATTTATCAACTCGGAAACTCAACTCAAGAGGAATAACAACTCAATCAAATGTCCAAAGTCTAAACAAAAATATGATTTAGACGGGACCAATCACATACAATTCAACTCAATCTGACTCAGAGTACTACCAAGACCTATTTGGGAGTTTCTCTTATCCGACAACCATCCCTTATGAGCCAGTGAGGGTACAACAAAACGATGTTGTGGCCGCGCTCGTTCATACTTTGCCAGGGTATGAATGAATCAAACACTCATGGATCCAATCCAACCAAGTCCTATAATGTCAGGACAAATCTCTCGGGGAAGCATACGACTTTAACGGTTCAATCCCCCCTACGTTTGGCAACATAGGTATTGGGTTCGAGTATGGACTATACTCTTGCCCAATTCGGTGCTTGATACTCCTCCTAAGACTCAATGCTCATAAAACTCCATCCAATCAACTCAATCAACTCATATCAACAAGTCTCATTACAACCTTGTCAACTTATAGACTCTATCACAATCAATCTCTCTCAAATCGTACTATCCGATCAATCTCAATCACATCTCCAAAAGAAATTTAAATGTCCATATATAGCGTCATCTAAATATAATCAATCATTCCTTTCATCCATTTGAGAAATCTTTGAGGCTTATCACAATTTCAAGGCTTTAAATCAACAATTTAAGATAAGAAACATTTTTAAGAAAATAGCATCCTTCATCATAATCCACATAATTAAGAAAATCAATAAAACATATTTAACAACTCATTTCTTCACCAACTCATACTCACATAAGGGCTCATTTTTGGAACCTCTTAGCTCAACAATATTGACACATATAGAATCAAATAAATAGGAAACAAAACTCATCCAACCATAACCCATGCCAAGGAACTCCATTTCTTTTGAACATTTAACCTCAAGCAAGAATAGGGCACATGGGTGGACTCAACCCATGTTTTGGATAGCCTTACATACCTTAGTGAAGACTTGAAGAAAACCTTGTGGTTGGGTCTTCAATGGAGGACTCAAATCTTGAAGCTCTTGGACTCTTTTTGTTGAAAATGGAAAAGAAGAAGAAGAGAGAGAGAGAGAAGCTCCTAGGGCTTTTAAGAGAGAGAGTGAGGCTGCAAGAATATGTTCCCAAAAGACCAAGGGTAACATATATATAATTTGGGTAAGTTCCCAAATTGCCCTTCCTCAAAAGTTTGAAAAATAGGCAAAAACGCACCTGGCGCGATAGTGGCGTGTCGCGCCATTGCAGCGCCAGTCCAATTACGCCTAAAACCTGCACACCTCACAGTGGTGCACCGTGCCAGAGACCAAACTACTGAGGCATGTTTCTGGAGCGATAGTGGCGCGTCGCGCCCTTACAGCGCCTAGGCCATATTTTCTAGGTTCTGGAAATTTTGCCTGAAAAACCCTGCACAACTTTTAGTGGCGCATCGCGCCAGGGGCCAAACTACTGAGGCATGTTCCTGGCGCGATAGTGGTGCATCGCTCCACTACGGCGCCAAGCCCAGATTTCCAGTAGTTGAACCCCAGGCTTGAAAAACTCTGTTGTGCTCGTTCATCTTAGGATCGTCATATCTTTTGACTCCGAACTCCAAAATTTATGTTCTATGTGGCGTTAGAAAGAAGACTCGACGACCTTTAATTTGATAGGTCATGGGCCACCGAGATTATCGTCTTTCAAAAGATAGGGTCGTTAGAAGTCGACCCCTTTAAGCGAACTCTTACCCAAACTTAGCCACGACGAATCTTTGGATTTAATTTGATCCTAGGGGTCCTTCATGACCCACCTCACCTCTAACGCTGCTCAAATTCTCAAAGACTCATCTCAACTCATGCATACGATCCTCAATACTCGAGTTCGACCCTACCCGTATACAAGAAGGGTCCGAATCATTGGAAAATTTTTGAGGGGTGTTACATTATCACCCCCTTGGGATCATTCGTCCTCGAATGATGAGAAATCAAGAATAGACTCGGGGTGAAAATCACAATCAAAACTCAGTCATTCAATCAGTCAAATTCTCAATCAATTATCAATCAAGACTCAAGAGGCACAAATGAATTCAAATCAAGGAAATGGACATTACCATCAATATTCTCATCGGTAGGCACGAATAGATGGGGATATTTAGATTTCATGGATTCCTCCACTTCCCATGTGGCTTCCTCAACAAATTGATTCCTCCACAGGACTTTGACTGAGGCGACCTCTTTGTTCCTCAATTTGCGAACTTGGTGATCAAGAATTTGGACTGGAACCTCTTCATAATACAAGCTATCCTTAATTCCAATGCTATCAATGGGGACTACCAACGAGGGATCACCCAAGCACTTTTTCAACATCGAAACGTGGAATACCAGATGAATAGAGGCTAGCTCTGAAGGCAACCCCAACTCATAAGCAACACTCCCAATCCGCCTCAAGATCTGGTAAAGACCAATATATCGAGGACTAAGCTTCTCCTTCTTTCCAAACCTCATGACACCCTTCATGCGTGACACTTTCTAATACACCCAATCATCCACCTCAAACTCTAAGTCTCTCCTCCTCATATTAGTGTAAGATTTTTGGCGGCTTTGGGCTGTCTTTAGCCTCTCTCGAATAACTCGTACCTTCTCCATGGCTTGATGAACAAAATCGGGCTCAATCAACTCGGCTTCACCAACTTCAAACCACCCAATGGGCGATCTACATCTCCTCCCATACAAGGCTTCATAAGGAGCTATTTGAATGCTTGTATGATAACTATTGTTATATGCAAACTCTATGAGAGGCAAGTGATTATCCCAACTTCCCTTAAAGTCAAGCACACATGCCCTCAACATATCTTCTAATATCTGAATGGTGCGCTCTGCTTGGCCATCTATCTGGGGATGGAAGGCTGTACTCAAGTTCACCCTCGAACCTAATCCCTTCTGAAAGGATTTCCAAAATTGGGAAGTGAATTGAGCTCCTCTATCTGAGATGATAGACAAAGGGACCTCATGCAATCTGACGATCTCCAGTATATACAACTTTGTATAATCTTCTGCGGTATCAGTAGTCTTAACCGCCAAGAAGTGAGCTGATTTTGTCATTTTATCCACAATCACCCAAATGGAATCATGCTGCTTTTGGGACTTCGGCAAGCCTATAATAAAGTCCATGTTGATCATCTCCCACTTCCATTCTGGAATTTCTATGGTTTGGGCTAAACCACATGGCCTTTGATGCTCAACCTTCACCTATTGGCAATTCGGGCACTTGGAAACAAATTCCGCAATATCCCTCTTCATCCCACTCTACCAATAGATTTCCCTCAAGTCATGATACATTTTCGTGGAGCTTGGATGAATGGAGTACCTGGAACTATGCGCTTCAGACATAATCCTCTATCGAACATCATCGACATCCGGCACACACAATCTATTTTGGTACCTCAACACACCATCTCCCCCTTGGGTAAAACCAATTACCTCTTGTTTGTGAATAACTCCCTTCAATTGGAGAAGGATGGGATCTTGGTCTTGCTTCTCTTTTACCTCTGCCACAAGTGAGGACGTAGACCCATCCTGAAAAGTAACTCCGCCTTCATTGTTTTCTTCCAGATAAACTCCCAATCGGGCTAATCTGTGTACCTCCTTCGCCAATTCTCTCCTTCCTTCCTCCATGTGGGCAGTGCTATCCATAAACAACCTGCTAAGAGCTTCAGCAACAACACTAGATTTACCTGGATGGTAGAGGATGCTCATATCATAGTCCTTGAGTAGCTCAAGCCATCTTCTTTGCCTCAGGTTGAGTTCCTTCTGGCTAAAGATGTATTGCAAGCTCTTGTGATCGGTGAATACATCAATATGCACTCCATACAGGTAGTGGCGCCAGATTTTAAGAGCAAACACCACAGCTGCCAGCTCAAGGTCATGAGTTGGGTAATTTCTCTCATGGACCTTAAGCTATCTTGAAGCATAGGCTATCACCTTCCCCCTTTGCATCAACACACAACCCAAACCAATTCTGGATGCATCACAATAGATCACAAAACCTTCTATACCATCGGGCAAGTTTAGAATAGGAGCAGTGGTTAGCTTGGTTTTCAATTTCTAAAAACTCTCCTCACAAGCATCGGACCATTGGAACTTAGCCTTCTTTTAGGTCAGCTTAGTCAATGGTGATGATATGGATGAGAATCCCTCTACAAACCTTCGATAATACCTGGCCAAACCCAGGAAGCTCCTTATCTCTGTCGGGGATGTGGGTCTGGGCCAATTCTTTACTGCCTCAATCTTCTGAGCATCAACCTGAATACCATCTCTAGATATAATATGGCCTAATAAGGCCACTGATGCAAGCCAAAATTCACATTTAGAGAACTTTGCATACAATACCTGGTCCCTCAAAGTTTGTAAAACGACTCTAAGATAATAGGCGTGCTCCTTTTCATTCTTGGAGTAGACCAAAATATCATCTATGAATACAATCACAAACATATCAAGATATGGTTTAAACACTCGGTTCATTAGATCCATGAAAGCTGCGGGGGCATTAGTCAACCCGAAGAACATGACCAAAAATTCAAAGTGGTCATAACGAGTCCGAAAAACAGTCTTCGGAATATCATATTCCCTGACCTTCAACTGATGGTAGCCGGATCTCAAGTCTATCTTTGAGAAACAAGTGGCACCTTGAAGTTGATCGAATAAGTCATCTATTCTGGGGAGAGGGTATTTATTCTTTACGGTGACCTTATTCAGCTGCCTGTAGTCGATACACATTCTAAGGGACCCATCTTTCTTTCGCACAAATAGGACCGGAGCACCCCATGGTGAGATACTCGGCCTAATGAATCCCTTATCTAACAAGTCTTTCAACTGCTCCTTCAACTCTCTCAACTCAGCTGGGGCCATTCTATATGGAGGAATTGAGATAGGCTGGGTATCAGGAAGAATATCAATCCCAAAGTCAATCTCCCTATCAGGAGGGACTTCAGGCAGATCTTCAGGAAAGACATTTGGAAACTCATTAACAATCGGAACCGACTCAAGGGATGGAGACTCAATGCTTTCATCTTTCACTCGGACAATGTGCTAAACACACCCTTTTGAGATTAGCTTCCTGGACCTAAGGTATGAAATAAACTTACCCTTAGTCATAATAGGACTTCCCTTCCACTCTATGACAGCCTCATTCGGAAATTTGAACGTGACAATCTGAGTTCTACAATCAATGGAGGCATAACAGACATAGAGCCAGTCCATGCCAAGGATCACGTCAAAGTCAACCATGTCCAACTCAACTAGGTCGGCCAAGGTATCCCTATAATAAATGGACATAGTGCAATCTCTATAGACTCTCTCAGCTAAGACAGAATCACCGACAGGAGTGGCCACACTAAAAGGCTCAAGAAGATGTTCAGGAATTTTATTGAATTTACTAGCCACATAAGGAGTCACAAAAGATAGGGTGGCACCCAGATCCATCAACACATAACAATCAAGAGAAGAGACTCGAATCATACCCGTTACGATGTTTGGAGAGTTCTCCTGATCTTGGCGACTGCCCATGGCATATAGACGGTTTGTACCTCCACTCATGCCTGAAGTAGTGCCCTTCTGATTACCCCTAGCTGGTGGTGCGGTGGTGGAGAACTGGGCTCTATTCTCCCATGCTGGACACTCCTTCTGAAAATAGTCTATTTGGCCGTATTTATAACAACCAACCCTTCCCGCTCTGCATTCTCCCAAGTGGAGCCTACCACACTTACTGCATGGTGGTTTCCCCCTCGTACCTTGAGTTATACTGGCCTGGAATTGAGAACCCTAGGGTTTGAGATTCTGGCGACTCTGTCCCTGCCGATCATACCTATCTTGCGGCATAGGTGCGCTGGAGGTAGATGAGGCATAACTGGGAGGCCTCTTCTGGAAGAAAGACCTGTTGCCCTTGTTTTTCCTTTGTTCATTCTCATGGCCCGCTGATTTTGCCCTCTTACTCAGGTGCTCTTCTTTGTCTTTTCTTTTCTCCTCCTTTACCTGCTGAGCATACACTATTAATCTGGAAAGATCCATATCCGAGATCAACAATGTCGCCTTGCACTCCTTCTTCACGTGCCTCCCTAACTCGGAGACGAACTTCCTCATCTTTGACCTCACATTCGGAATCATTTCTGGAGCATACCTGGATAGCTGGATGAACTTCAGGCCATACTCCTTAACTGTCATTCCCTCCTGTTTCAGATTAACAAATTCCTCCACCTTCGCTCCCCTCAATTCTCGGGGAAAGAAGTGGTCAAGAAAAGCTCCCTCAAATTCATCCCACCTAGCAGGTTCAGCATCTTCACCTCTACCTTGTTCCCATTGGTTATACCAAATGTTTGCCATATCTTTGAGTTGATAAGACACCAACTCAACCCCTTCAATTTTCGTAGCATGCATAACTTTCAAGATTTTCCATATTTCATCAACAAAGTTTTGGGGATCTTCATCAACCTTAGAACCCGTGAATGCCGGCGGATTCATTCTCAAAAAGTCTCTAATTCTAGTGGCAGCAGATGGCTCCTGGGAACTAGAGCTGAGAGTCGGCGAACTCTGGTTACCATTTCGGGCAGCCATAAGTTGCATGAGCATTGCAATTACCCCTCAAAAATCTGCCTCTGATGTGGGTGCAGGTGGAGTAGATGGCACTTAGGGTGCCTCCGAGTATCTCGCGGGTCGGCCTCTAGCCCTTGCCAGGCATGCCTCGGACTGCGGTATCCCTGCATTATCAATATTCCTCTGGCTAGCGGTACGTTTAGGAGGCATTATCTGTAACGTATAAACGCACGAATTAGAAGGGATGTTTCTTAGAGTTTAACTCCATCGCACGAATTCAGAGTATGAAAAAAGTGAAACAATTTCCTAATGTCTAGGCTTATAAGCGTGGTGCACAACACACCCATAAGCAAGACTCTACTAGACACGGCTTCATAGACTCCCTAGGATACTTGAACTCTGTGCTCTAATACCATGTTTGTCACGCCCCGGGAGGGTACCCTAGACGTAACCGGCACCCGAAGACCATTTATGACCTACGAGCGAACCACCTGGTCCAGTCACACATTCATTCAATCACATTTTCTTAGCGGAAACTCAATTAATGAAATACCATTCGTAATATGAGGGCCGAAGGCCAAACATTTATAAGCCCGACAAACACATAAAATAAGACTCCTAAAAAATAACCGTTCAACCTCCCCACACTCCAGTCTATGAAGCCTCTATCCAAGTCTAAAAGGTGTCAATGATAAGTCCATGGCTACCAACAATCAAAATAAAAGAAAGGACAACAAAACTATACAAGAAGGCTCAATATCCTCCGGGAACTAGAAGGACTCACCAACTGGCTGGAAGTGTATGTGGATCTTCAACGGAGCGCCGGTTGATGATCTCTAGTATCTTTCTCTGCATCATGAAACGATGCAGGCCAAATGGCGTCAGTACATGAAATGTACAAGTATGTAAAATGGCCGAATATAATGAACATCAAGGAAGAATTTATTAACTCGGAAACTCAACTCAAGAGGAATAACAACTCAATGAAATATCCTAAGTCTAAACAAAAATATGATTTAGACGGGACCAATCACATACAATTCAACTCAATCTGACTCAGAGTACTACCAAGACCTATTTGGGAGTTTCTCTTATCCGACAACCATCACTTATGAGCCAGTGAAGGTACAATAAAACGACGTTATTGCCGCGCCCGTTCATACTTTGCCAGGGTATGAACTAATCAAACACTCATGGATCCAGTCCAACCAAGTACTATAATGTCAGGACAAATCTCTCGGGGAAGCATTCGACTTTAACGGTTCAATCCCCTCTACGTTTGGCAACATAGGTATTGGGTTAGAGTATGGACTATACTCTTGCCCAATTCGGTACTCGATACTCCTCCCAAGACTCAATGCTCATAAAACTCCATCCAATCAACTCAATCAACTCATATCAACAAGTCTCATTACAACCTTATCAACTTATAGACTCTATCACAATCAATCTCTCTCAAATCGTACTATCCGATCAATCTCAATCACATCTCCAAAAGAAATTTAAATGTGCATATATAGCGTCATCTAAATATAATCAATCATTCCTTTCATCCATTTGAGAAATCTTTGAGGCTTATCACAATTTCAAGGCTTTAAATCAACAATTTAAGATAAGCAACATTTTTAAGAAAATAGCATCCTTCATCATAATCCACATAATTAAGAAAATCAATAAAATATATTTAACAACTCATTTCTTCATCAACTTATACTCATATAAGGGCTCATTTTTTGAACCTCTTAGCTTAACAACATTGACACATATAGAATCAAATAAATATGAAACAAAACTCATCCAACCATAACCCATGCCAAGGAACTCCATTTTTTTTTGAACATTTAACCTCAAGCAAGAATAGGGCACATGGATGGACTCAACCCATGTTTTGGATAGCCTTACATACCTTAGTGAAGACTTGAACAAAACCTTGTGGTTGGGTCTTCATTGGAGGACTCAAATCTTGAAGCTCTTGGACTCTTTTTGTTGGAAATAGAAAAGAAGAAGAAGAGAGAGAGAGAGAAGCTCCTAGGGCTTTTTAGAGAGAGAGTGAGGCTGTAAGAATGTGTTCCCAAAAGACCAAGGGTAACATATATATAATTTGGGTAAGTTCCTAAATTGCCCTTCCTCAAAAGTTCTGAAAAATAGGCAAAAACGCACCTGGCGCGATAGTGGTGTGTCACGCCATTGCACCGCCAGACCAATAACGCCTAAAACCTGTACACCTCGTAGTGGCGCGCCGCGCCAGAGACCAAATTACTGAGGTATGTTTCTGGCGCGATAGTGGCGCGTCGCGCCCTTACAGCGCCAAGGCCATATTTTCTAGGTTCTGGAAATTTGGCCTGAAAAACCCTGCACAACTTTTAGTGGCGCATCGTGCCAGGTGCCAAACTACTGAGGCATGTTCCTGGTGCGATAGTGGCGCATCGCGCCACTACGGCGCCAAGCCCAGATTTCCAGTAGTTGAACCCCAGGCTTGAAAATCTCTGTTGTGCTCGTTCATCTTAGCATCCTCATATCTTTTGACTCCAAACTCCAAAATTTACGTTCTTAGTGGCGTTGGAAAGAAGACTCGACGACCTTTAATTTGATAGGTCGTGGGCCACTGAGATTATCGTTTTTCAAAAGATAGGGTCGTTAGAAGTCGACCCCTTTAAGCAAACTCCTACCCAAACTTAGCCACGCCGAATTTTTGGATTTAATTTGATCCTAGGGGTCCTTCATGACCCACCTCACCTCTAATGCTGCTCAAATTCTCAAAGACTCATCTCAACTCATGCATACGATCCTCAATACTCGAGTTTGACCCTACCCGAATACAAGAAGGGTCCGAATCATTAGAAAATTTTTGAAGGGTGTTACAAAGAGAGTCAGTGATGATTGACCTAGGATTAAATAAGGGAGTTTGACCACATCTAGTGCCCTATATATGAGAGAGAAATTAAAGGATATGGGGGCCTAGGATAGTAGTGGGGATGCAACCAGTATGTAGGATAGGACGACAAATTTTATTAGGGTTGTAGAAAGGGAAGTGTTCGGAGTCTCGACAGGTAGTTATAGTCGACATCGAGGAGACTGGTGGAGGAATGTAGAAGTGCAAGGGAAGGTGGAAGCGAAAAAGATGGCGTATGCAAAGTTTATAGAAAGCAAAAATGAGGTGTAGAAATAGATGAATAGGGAACTTTATAAGATAGTGAAGAAGGAAGCAAAGTCGGCAGTTTCTATGGCAAAAATAGCTACTTTTGAACGTGTGTATGCTGAACTAGAAGAGAAAGACGAGGATACAAAATTTTTCAGGCTAGCAAGGGAGCGGAATAGAAGAGCACGCTATGTGGCTCAAGTGAAGTGCATTAAGGACGAGCATGAAAAAATATTGATAGATGAGACTATCATTAAACAGAGATGTCAGTCATACTTCCATAAACTCTTACATGAAGAAGGGGACAGAGACATTGTGTTGGGAGATTTTCAACATATAGGGAGACATCCCAATTTTGGATATTTCAGGAGTATTAAGGTCGAGGGGGTTAAGGGTGTTGTTCATAGGATGCGTTGGGGAAGAATGACCAGACCTGATGAGATTCCTGGGAATTTTGGAAGAGCATGAGCTTAAAAGGTTTGGAATGTCTGACTAGGTTATTTAATATCATCTTTAAGATGGAAAAGATGCTCGAAGAATGGAGGTCGAGCATAATGATCCCTCTATATAATAACAAGGGGGATATCTAGAGCTGCAATAACTATAGAGGTATCAAGCTTCTAAGCCATACTATGAAAGTGTGGGAAAGAGTGGTGGAGATAAGAGTTAGGAGAGGCGTGTCTATTTCAGAGAACTAGTTTGGATTTTTTCTAGAACGCTCAACTATAGAAGTCATCCATCTTATGAGGAGACTGGTGGAGCAGTAAAGGGAGATGAAGGGGGACTTGCATATGGTATTTATCGATCTAGAAAAGGCTTACGATAAAGTTTCAAGAGAGATACTATGAAGATGTTTGGAGGCTAAAGATATTCCTGTGGTGTACATTAGGGTGATCAAGGACATATATAAGAGAGCCAAAACAGGGTAAGAATAGTAGGAAGAGACTTAGAGCAATTCTCAGTTGTGATGGGCTTGCATTAATGATCAGCTCTTAGTCCGTTTTTATTTTCCTTGGTGATAGATGAATTGACGCGATAAATTCAAGGTGAGCTTCCATGGTGTAAGCATTTCGTAGACGACATAATCCTGATCGATGAGACTCATAGTGAAGTTAACGCTAAGCTTGAGGATTAGATACATACCTTGGAGTCTAAAGGGTTTAAGCTGAGTAGGACCAAGACAGAGTACTTACAGTGCAAGTTCAGTGAGACACCTCAGGAGGTTGGAGTGGAAATTAGGCTTGGTTCCTAGGCCATCCAAAAGAAAAATAGTTTCAAGTATCTTGAATCTATCACATAAGGCAGCGGAGAGATTGACGATGATTTCACATATCGTATTGGGGCAGGGTGGATGAAATAGAGGCTCTCTTCTAGAGTACTATATGACAAGAAAGTGCCACCACAACTTAAGGGAAAATTCTACAAAATGGTGGTTAGATCGACTATGTTGTATGAGGCAGAGTATTGGCCAATTAAGATCTCTCATTTTCAAAAAATAAAAATTACCGAGATGAAAATATTGAGATGGATGTGTGGGCACACCAGAAGCGACAGGATTATAAATGAGGATATTCGGTACAAGATGAGAGTGGCCTCGGTGGAAGAAAAGATGTGGGAAATGAGTCTGAGATAGTTTGAGCATGTAAAGAAGAGAGACAGTGATGCCCCAGTGCATAGGTGTGAGAGGTTGGCCGTGGATGGTTTCAGAAGAGGTAGGGGTAGACCGAAGAAATATTGGGGAGAGGTGATTAGACAGAACATGTCACAGTTACAGTTTACCGAGGACATGTCCTTAGATAGGAAGGTGTAGAGGGCCCACATTAGGGTAAAAGGCTAGTACATAGTCTCGTTATTCTTCCTTATTAGTAAGCACATTACAATTTCTTGTGCTCTGATTTCTGTTATTATCTATTATTGTTTGTACTTTGATTACTCTATTTTATTTGTGTCACTTTCGTCAGTTGCTTTCCCATATTTCTTTGAATTTCTTAGCCTTATCTCACCTCTTTTTATACTTTTATTGAGCCAAGGGTCTTTCAGAACCAGTCGTCCTACTTTGGTAGGAGTAAGGTCTGCGTACACTTTACCATCCCCATACCCCACATTGTGGGATTTCACTGGTTGGTTGTTGTTGTTGCTTAATCTAGTTCATAGCCTTATTGTTAGGATTTCTTGTTCATTCTACGCCTCCTAATTTGTCAAGTTTGGCTTGAAATATGCTGTGACCAATTTGCTTTTGCTCTCTTTTACCTTGTTCACTGCTTGATGATTTACTTTAGAAAAAAGAAGATAAAGATTGATGATAAATTTGACTAACAGTGAACAATTGATTGCTTCAGAATTAGAAAATGTTGGAACTTATTGAGACCGATTTGTGACAGTACTTAAAAGCTACTTTATTTTCCAGTTATTAGAGATGCCCTTTTACTTTTGTATTTTTGTGTTCTTCATAATATAGAGTGCAGTTAGGTTGTGTTTTTTTTTTAACTTTATCTTATCAAATAGTATATATTATTTAATCTTGTGAAAAAGTGTTTGACCATTATTTAAAATATGGAAGTTGTTATTATGCCAACTAACAGTCTGGGCGGAGTTGGAAGATTCTCCCCTTCTCGACCAGACGAAGGAGATATGAATTCCATTTAGGCGGAGGTGAGGTACTTCTTTTGGTTTAAATAGGGGGTCGCCCTTTTTTTGCTTGGAAGTCTTAAGAATGCAGCAAAAATATATGTTTATTGTTAGTCATTGGTGTTGAAGTTCTTGTCAAGTTCCTTGATGTTATTACTTAAATCTTAAATTTTCATGTGTTGTCTTTACTGTGATAATTTGGATGTTTAACTCGTTATGCTTATTAGAATTATGCCTTCATCCCTAAAAGAATAGTCCCTGTTGATTAGTTTAAATATAGTCTTTTTTGTCTTGCGATTGTAATTTTTTTTTCAAGAATAAACAACTAATACATGTTTGCTTCCTCTTTAAAAAATGAGACCCTAAGATCTGCTGGAGACCCTTTTCCTCTGCTCCATTTTTTATTTAGAAATCAATAACCATTTATTTGTCATTTATTGTTAAGTATATTCAATCTAATCCCTGTTATATTTTTCTTTCATGAACTTCCCCGTTTTGAGTCTGTTGGACTCTATTTTCCTAGCATTTTTTCGGATTGATTCTAATCAAAATTTCGAGTTAGTCTCATCATTTGCTCAAGAAAAGGAAGCTGATATACAGGTGCCAAAGTGTGATGACCCTATAGGTCATTTTTGAAAATTTTCATAAAAAGGTCATTTTATCCCTCTTGGTAGTTTACTCAAGTTATATTTGACTGATATCTGATGTCAGTTCCGTGGTATTATTGAAAAGTAAAGATTTTTGGTAAATTTTGAGTTTTAGAGGTTTAAAATGACTTAAAAGTGGTATTTGACGTCATTTGGAGTTTCAAATCTCGGAATAAAATTCTATCAATTTCATCTGTTTTGGAACGTCGAAATTAATCTAGGAGAGTTGACAGAATCATATTTGGAGTCACATCATGGATTTGAGGTGTTTAGCTGGAAATATTTGAATTTTTGGTCATAGATTTGACTTTGGTCAACATTTGGGGATCAGATGCTCAGAACCGAATTCCGACAACTCCGTAGACTTCAAAGGATGATTTTAGGCCAAGGGAGAGTTCTTGTATATTTTTTGGAAGCTCCGAGGGCATTTTGATCTTTTGAGGAATAAAGTTGATTTAGTTGCGACTATTTGGTTTTCAGGTAAAGAAGGCCTCAAAATTAAATTTTGATGATTTCGTTGAGTTTGGAATGTCAAGTTTAATAGGGTGGCATATATTGTTTATGTGTACTCTGAGATTCATTTTGGAACTTTGAAACTTAGTGAAATTGGAGACTTAAGCTGTGTTTGGTGTAGGCCTCACTTAGCGAGGGAGTGTTGCTAAAACAAAAACCTGTCGCTTTTGCGACAGGGGCCACTTAGGCTAAGTTTGCTTAAGAGAGCACATGGTCTCTTAAGCGATGAGGCGGAGGTTGATAAAGTGACCAAATGTCCACGATAGCGAACATAGCTTAAGCGAAACTTAGTTACTTTAGTGACATCTGAGAGGGATTTTGGCCGGGGTTTATCCTATTTTCTCCATTATTGAACTTTGAAGCTCGGTAGGGGCGATTAGAGTGGGATTTCTCGTGGGATTTTATTTGGTAAATTATTTTGATTCTACTTCGTCATTTTCCAATGACTAATTGTTGATTTTAACATGAATTTGGGGATTTCAATATGTGAAAATAACTTTTTTTCAAGAACTTTGATAATTTCTTAAAATGGTGATTATGACTTGATTTAGGCGGGTTTTTTGACATTTCTTTTCATATTTTCTAAGACTAAGTGGAACAATTTCATCCAAAAATATCGAATTCAAACCCCTATTTCTGAAGTCGGATTTTGAGCCTTTGACCCCCTTTTCCTCCAAATTTCCCATTCTTAGTATCGTTGGATTTGGTTTCTAATTGTGAATCAATGCTTGAATTGATTGTGGCGATGCAAAGTATAATCGAAAGGGCAAAGCTCACGTGGATTAATTGATCGGGTCTTGGTTAAGACAAATAGAATCTTAAAACTCTGTTTATCTCTTAGAATCCCGAGTACCCCATTATATATGTGTCGGGGCATATTAGGGATGAAGTTATGAGTTTAATTGTAATATGAACTATCTAAATAAATCAATGGGGTTAGTAAAATACGATATGTGATATTGCTGAAAATTTAATGTTACATGCCGTAATCTAGATATCTATATGTATTTGATAAAATAATTGATAGTCTACTATGAATGCAATTTTTTAAAATTTATTATTCCTCATTACTTGTGTGAGCATGATGTTTACATTGGTTATGAAAACATTGTGATGAGCGGCAAACGATTGTGAGATCGATGTTACTTTCGGTCAGAGATATGATATTGCTGAGGTCATTTTCGACTAGAGATTGATAGGTCGAGGTCATTTTCGGCGGGATTATATTTTCGAGGTCATTTTCGACGAGAAATTGATAGGCCGATGTTATTTTCAGCAGGACTATATTGCTGAGGTCATTTTCTGTGGGACTATATTGCCGAGGTCATTTCTGGCATGATTATATTCCCGAGGTCATTTCCAGTGAGGTTGTGGGATCGAGGTTATTGTCTGTCAGAGATTATGTAACCAATGTTATTTTTGGTCAGAGTTTATTATACTAAGGTCTTTGTCAGAAATTGAATGCATACATGATCATTGAGTGTGCATATACGTATTCTGCATATCTATGTGTGATACTTTTGATGTCTATTTGTGACTTGTCATTATTTGTACATATATCTTGTTATATTGAGTTGAGATCAGAACCTTATTGAAGTGTTTAGCATGAATTGTTAGGTTGGGCTAATTTCTATTCAGGTTGTAGCTCGGAGGATCGGTTGGGTTGTAAAGAAGTCCGTGCATTCTATTAGATTTACTTAGTTTTTCTAATTAGCTTGCTGGGTACCATGTTGTTTGGTACTCACCCTTGTTCCTACCCTTGTGTAGGTTTTGAGCCTTGGCTTTGATCACCGCCCTTTTTTGATCATTCGAAGCTTCCATGAGTTTGAGAGAGGTAGTTATTGTTGTTCAGCGGACTATCCGATTTTCCAGTACTTTTATGATTCACTTTATTTGAGAGTTGAAGGAATATTAAGGCTTGTATTTCATTTAAGTTTTGTTTTCATTAGTGGCTTGTACATGTGACAGTCAATCTTTAAGAGTATTTAAGTTGATAGACTTTCGTTTTTTTTTTATAATTTACTTATTTAGACTGTTTATGCTTTACTTATCGAAATATTGAGTTTTTGGCTGACTTGTACGATTGGAAAGGATAGGTTTCATCACACCGGAATTTGGGTCATGATAAATTGATATCGGAGCCCTTGGTTCATAGGTATCATGTGTACAAGCTAAGTCCAAGTAGAGTCTCGAGGATCGATACAGAGGCGTCTGTATTTATCTTCGAGAGGCTATGAAGATTGTTAGAAAACTTTCTTTATTCATTCTTTCTTATCATGCCAAGTCATTATCGCTAGTGCTAAGTGTCACTTGTTTTTTTGGAAAATGCCGAGGAACAAATGTACTTCTATTGGTATAGGGGAGGAGTCCCCGATGTAGTTATTGAGACCCCAGTTAGAGGCCATGGAACGGTTGCTAGTACAGGTCGTGCCTGATGAGCGACACATGCCCGAGGCTGTGCTAGAAAGGTCTCCCCATAGCCATATGTTGAGATTGGTAAGGATTAGATTCCTCTAGAGCCCGCACCACCGTTGCTTCAGGAGACCTTATTGAGGATACTAGCTATGTTGGAGAATTTCACTCAGGGTTCATAGACTAGAGTTGCAGTACAGACACGAGAGCAGCATCAGGTCCATTGGCTCGAGATTAGGTGGGTCAGCCACCATTATTCCTCCAAGTATGCTTAAGATTATAGCATATCAGTAATGCTATGAGAGGTTTTAGAAGATAAAATCACCCCAGTTCTAGGGTGGTAAGAATGAGGATGTACATGAGTTTTTGACATTGTGCGGTGAGATGTCAAAAGCAGTGAGCATGATTGATACCCAGAGTGTTTGATTTATTGCAATCTAGCTCCGTGGGTTGGCCAGGGAGTGGTGGAGGATATTCATAAGGTCCATACCAGTGGGATCCCCTCCGGTTGAGTGAGGAGTTTTTGCTAGTGCTTTTGAGGGTTGCTTCATCCTATTGAATGTATAGGAGGAGAGTAGATTGAGATTAGAGAGTTTGACTCAAGGCAGTATGTCACTTGCCGAATATAAGGTCTGTTTCTTCCAGTTGTCGAGATATGCTACAACGTTGATCCCAAATGAGGCAGAGAGAGTCTGTATGTTCATAAAAGGGTTTGACCTTCTCTATTCGATCTTATGTGTTCAGATCGGCCTGTGAGAGGGCTTACTTCCAATCCATTGTGAGCACTGCTAAAGAGGCATAATTGATGGTCAGAGAGGAGTTTGGGGACCCCAAGAGGGCCTGTGCTAGTGGTAAGTTTTTGGGTACTTTATCTAGAGGTAGAGGTTCGCATAAAGACGGAAGTTAGTTTCAGCGGTAGAGACCTATTCATGCATCTATGCCAATAGACGATAGTGGATAGTTAAACTGAGGGTCTTAGAGTTTGGGCTGAGGTTGTTATGGTATTCCATCAAGGTCGTTGCATCAGTCTCCTATTTTGAGGTCGTGTTTTAGTTATGCTGATACGGGTCATTTGATGTGCCAGTGCCTACTACATACTCATTTAGAGACCCAACGCACTTATTCAATAATTCTAGAGAGAGATTTGATGCCATTGGCTAGAGGTCGGGGTGGAGCTCAGATAGGTAGAGGTGGTAGAGCCTCTGGTGGTGGTGTTGTGGTTTCGAGAGGTAGGGGTGCGATTCAGGCGGGTGGTGGTAGAAGAGCTTAGTGCTATGCTTATTCGGGAAGACCCGAGGATGAGACTTCTGATGCGATCATTACAGTTATCATCTCGATTTGCCATTGACCTACATTTGTGTTATTTGATCCTAGATCTACATTCTTCTATGTGTCTAACTATTTTGCATCTGGATTTGATTTGAGGTGTGATCGCATGCCCGTTCCTATACATGTCTCTACACCCGTGGGTGAGCCCTTAATAGTAGATTGAGTTTATCAATCCTGCCTTTTTCTTTAGTTGGGTATGATACTTGGGTAGACATGATTATAATGGGATGGTGGACTTAGATATGATATTGAGTATGGATTGTCTTTTTCTTTATCGTCCTATTATTGATTGTTATGCTAAGATTGTGAATTTAGTGATATCGGGTGTTTTGAGGATTGAGTGGAAGGGCACTAGTTGTTCCTATCCTAGTAAGGTCATCTTCTATATGCATGCTTAGAGATTGTTTGATAGAGGGTGTGTATCCTATTTGGCCTTTATTCGGGATATTAACGCTGAGTCACCTCCCATGGAATCGATTCTCATAGTTAAGGAGTTCGCCGATCTTTTTTCTACTGATCTTTCGGGAGTTCCTATGAATAGGGATATTGACTTTGTTATTCACTTGGAGCCGGGCACTAAGCTCATTTCTATTCCTCCTTACTGCATGACTTCGACAGAGTTAAATGACCAATTGCAGGATCTATTGAGTAAAGGGATTATTTTCCCTAGTTTATCACCTTGAGGTGCACCAGTTCTGTTTTTGAAGAAGAAAGATGAGTCTATAAGGATGTGCATCGATTATAGTGTCACATCCCGGGAGGATATCCTAGACGTTGAGGCGCTCAAAAACTATTACTGGACTTCAAGCGAACTATTTAGTCCAATAACACTTCCATTCAGTCACATTCTATTAACGGAAGGATCAAATCACGAGAATACTATTCATAATTACGGCCAAGGGCCAATCACATATCCAATCAACAACTAGTAAGAATAAAACTAGTCAAAATGAACAATTCAACATCATCCACACTCTAGTCTATGAAGCCTCTATTAACAATCTATGAGGTGCTCATGACAGGTTCATGGCTACCACAATTCAACAAAAGAAAGCTAACTCAAGCTGAAAAGATAACTGCGGTATCCTTTGGAAATAGGGAGGACTCACCAACTAGCTGAAAGTGAATAGATCTTTAACGGTGCGCCGGTTAATATTCTCTAATACCTGTCACTGCATCATGAAATGATGCAGACTAAATGGCGTCAGTAAGTGGAATGTACGAGTATGTAAAATGGCCAAATGAAACAAACATCAAGGTAGAATCAAATCAACTCAGAATCTCAACTCAGAAGAAGGAACAACTCAATCAAGTGCCTTAAGTCTAAACAAGAATATGGTTTAGACAATACCAATCACATACAATTTAATCCAATCTGACTCAGAGTACTATCAAGAGTGGGAGTTTCTCTTAACCGACAACTATCACTTATGAGCCAATGATAGTACAACAAGCTGATGTTTTTTCCACATCCATTCATACCTTGCCAGGGTATGAACGAATCAACCAATTATGAATCCATAACTCAAGCTGAAAAGATAACTGCGGTATCCTTCAGAAATAGGGAGGACTCACCAACTAGCTGAAAGTGAATAGATTTTTAACGGTACGCCGGTTAATATTCTCTAATACTAGTCTTAGAAAATATGAAAAAAAATGTCAAAAAACCCGCCTAAATCAAGTCATAATCACCATTTTAAGAAATTATCAAAGTTCTTCAAAAAAAAGTTATTTTCACATATTGAAATCCCCAAATTCATGTTAAAATCAACAATTAGTCATTGGAAAATGACGAAGTAGAATCAAAATAATTTACCAAATAAAATCCCACGAGAAATCCCACTCCAATCGCCCCTACCGAGCTTCAAAGTTCAATAATGGAGAAAATAGAATCTTAAAACTCTGTTTATCTCTTAGAATCCCGAGTACCCCATTGTATATGTGTCGGGGCATATTAGGGATGAAGTTATGAATTTAATTGTAATATGAACTATCTAAATAAATCAATGGGGTTAGTAAATTACGATATGTGTTATTGCTGAAAATTTAATGTTACATGCCGTAATCTAGATATCTATATGTATTTGATAAAATAATTGATAGTCTACTATGAATGCAATTTTTTAAAATTTATTATTCCTCATTACTTGTGTGAGCATGATGTTTACATTGGTTATGAAAACATTGTGATGAGCGGCATACGATTGTGAGATCGATGTTACTTTCGGTCAGAGATATGATATTGCTGAGGTCATTTTCGACTAGAGATTGATAGGTCGAGGTCATTTTCGGCGGGATTATATTTTCGAGGTCATTTTCGACGAGAAATTGATAGGCCGATGTTATTTTCAGTAGGACTATATTGCTGAGGTCATTTTCTGTGGGACTATATTGCCGAGGTCATTTCTGGCATGATTATATTCCCGAGGTCATTTCCAGTGAGGTTGTGGGATCGAGGTTATTGTCTGTCAGAGATTATGTAACCAATGTTATTTTTGGTCAGAGTTTATTATACTGAGGTCTTTGTCAGAAATTGAATGCATACATGATCATTGAGTGTGCATATACGTATTCTGCATATCTATGTGTGATACTTTTGATGTCTATTTGTGACTTGTCATTATTTGTACATATATCTTGTTATATTGAGTTGAGATCAGAACCTTATTGAAGTGTTTAGCATGAATTGTTAGGTTGGGCTAATTTCTATTCAGGTTGTAGCTCGGAGGATCGGTTGGGTTGTAAAGAAGTCCGTGCATTCTATTAGATTTACTTAGTTTTTCTAATTAGCTTGCTGGGTACCATGTTGTTTGGTACTCACCCTTGTTCCTACCTTTGTGTAGGTTTTGAGCCTTGGCTTTGATCACCGCCCTTTTCTGATCATTCGAAGCTTCCATGAGTTTGAGAGAGGTAGTTATTGTTGTTCAGCGGACTATCCGATTTTCCAGTACTTTTATGATTCACTTTATTTGAGAGTTGAAGGAATATTAAGGCTTGTATTTCATTTAAGTTTTGTTTTCATTAGTGGCTTGTACATGTGACAGTCAATCTTTAAGAGTATTTAAGTTGATAGACTTTCGTTTTTTTTTTATAATTTACTTATTTAGACTGTTTATGCTTTACTTATCGAAATATTGAGTTTTTGGCTGACTTGTATGATTGGAAAGGATAGGTTTCATCACACCGGAATTTGGGTCATGATAAATTGATATCGGATCCCTTGGTTCATAGGTATCATGTGTACAAGCTAAGTCCAAGTAGAGTCTCGAGGATCGATACAGAGGCGTCTGTATTTATCTTCGAGAGGCTATGAAGATTGTTAGAAAACTTTCTTTATTCATTCTTTCTTATCATGCCAAGTCATTATCGCTAGTGCTAAGTGTCACTTGTTTTTTTGGAAAATGCCGAGGAACAAATGTACTTCTATTGGTATAGGGGAGGAGTCCCCGATGTAGTTGTTGAGACCCCAGTTAGAGGCCATGGAACGGTTGCTAGTACAGGTCGTGCCTGATGAGCGACACATGCCCGAGGCTGTGCTAGAAAGGTCTCCCCATAGCCATATGTTGAGATTGGTAAGGATTAGATTCCTCTAGAGCCCGCACCACCGTTGCTTCAGGAGACCTTATTGAGGATACTAGCTATGTTGGAGAATTTCACTCAGGGTTCATAGACTAGAGTTGCAGTACAGACACGAGAGCAGCATCAGGTCCATTGGCTCGAGATTAGGTGGGTCAGCCACTATTATTCCTCCAAGTATGCTTAAGATTATAGCATATCAGTAATGCTATGAGAGGTTTTAGAAGATAAAATCACCCCAGTTCTAGGGTGGTAAGAATGAGGATGTACATGAGTTTTTGACATTGTGCCGTGAGATGTCAAAAGCAGTGAGCTTGATTGATACCCAGAGTGTTTGATTTATTGCAATCTAGCTCCGTGGGTCGGCCAGGGAGTGGTGGAGGATATTCATAAGGTCCATACCAGTGGGATCCCCTCCGGTTGAGTGAGGAGTTTTTGCTAGTGCTTTTGAGGATTGCTTCATCCTATTGAATGTATAGGAGGAGAGTAGATTGAGATTAGAGAGTTTGACTCAAGGCAGTATGTCACTTGCCGAATATAAGGTCTGTTTCTTCCAGTTGTCGAGATATGCTACAACGTTGATCCCAAATGAGGCAGAGAGAGTCTGTATGTTCATAAAAGGGTTTTACCTTCTCTATTCGATCTTCTGTGTTCAGATCGGCCTGTGAGAGGGCTTACTTCCAATCCATTGTGAGCACTGCTAAAGAGGCATAATTGATGGTCAGAGAGGAGTTTGGGGACCCCAAGAGGGCCTATGCTAGTGGTAAGTTTTTGGGTACTTTATCTAGAGGTAGAGGTTCGCATAAAGACGGAAGTTAGTTTCAGCGGTAGAGACCTATTCATGCATCTATGCCAATAGACGATAGTGGATAGTTAAACTGAGGGTCTTAGAGTTTGGGCTGAGGTTGTTATGGTATTCCATCAAGGTCGTTGCATCAGTCTCCTATTTTGAGGTCGTGTTTTAGTTATGCTGATACGGGTCATTTGATGTGCCAGTGCCTACTACATACTCATTTAGAGACCCAACGCACTTATTCAACAATTCTAGAGAGAGATTTGATGCCATTGGCTAGAGGTCGGGGTGGAGCTCAGATAGGTAGAGGTGGTAGAGCCTCTGGTGGTGGTGTTGTGGTTTCGAGAGGTAGGGGTGCGATTCAGGCGGGTGGTGGTAGAAGAGCTTAGTGCTATGCTTATTCGGGAAGACCCGAGGATGAGACTTCTGATGCGATCATTACAGTTATCATCTCGATTTGCCATTGACCTACATTTGTGTTATTTGATCCTAGATCTACATTCTTCTATGTGTCTAACTATTTTGCATCTGGATTTGATTTGAGGTGTGATCGCATGCCCGTTCCTATACATGTCTCTACACCCGTGGGTGAGCCCTTAATAGTAGATTGAGTGTATCAATCCTGCCTTTTTCTTTAGTTGGGTATGATACTTGGGTAGACATGATTATAATGGGATGGTGGACTTAGATATGATATTGAGTATGGATTGTCTTTTTCTTTATCGTACTATTATTGATTGTTATGCTAAGATTGTGACTTTAGTGATATCGGGTGTTTTGAGGATTGAGTGGAAGGGCACTAGTTGTTCCTATCCTAGTAAGGTCATCTTCTATATGCATGCTTAGAGATTGTTTGATAGAGGGTGTGTATCCTATTTGGCCTTTATTCGGGATATTAACGCTGAGTCACCTCCCATGGAATCGATTCTCATAGTTAAGGAGTTCGCCGATCTTTTTTCTACTGATCTTTCGGGAGTTCCTATGAATAGGGATATTGACTTTGTTATTCACTTGGAGCCGGGCACTAAGCTCATTTCTATTCCTCCTTACTGCATGACTTCGACAGAGTTAAATGACCAATTGCAGGATCTATTGAGTAAAGGGATTATTTTCCCTAGTTTATCACCTTGAGGTGCACCAGTTCTGTTTTTGAAGAAGAAAGATGAGTCTATAAGGATGTGCATCGATTATAGTGTCACATCCCGGGAGGATATCCTAGACGTTGCGGTGCTCAAAAACTATTACTGGCCTTCAAGCGAACTATTTGGTCCAATAACACTTCCATTCAGTCACATTCTATTAACGGAAGGATCAAATCATGAGAATACTATTCATAATTACGGCCAAGGGCCAATCACATATCCAATCAACAACTAGTAAGAATAAAACTAGTCAAAATGAACAATTCAACATCATCCACACTCTAGTCTATGAAGCCTCTATTAACAACCTAAGAGGTGCTCATGACAGGTTCATGGCTACCACAATTCAACAAAGGAAAGCTAACTCAAGCTGAAAAGATAACTACGGTATCCTTTGGAAATAGGGAGGACTCACCAACTAGCTGAAAGTGAATAGATCTTTAACGGTGCGCCGGTTAATATTCTCTAATACCTGTCACTGCATCATGAAATGATGCAGACTAAATAGCGTCAGTAAGTGGAATGTACGAGTATGTAAAATGGCCAAATGAAACAAACATCAAGGTAGAATCAAATCAACTCAGAATCTCAACTCAGAAGAAGGAACAACTCAATCAAGTGCCTTAAGTCTAAACAAGAATATGGTTTAGACAATACCAATCACATACAATTTAATCCAATCTGATTCAGAGTACTATCAAGAGTGGGAGTTTCTCTTAACCGACAACTATCACTTATGAGCCAGTGATAGTACAACAAGCTGATGTTTTTTCCACATCCATTCATACCTTGCCAGGGTATGAACGAATCAACCAATCATGAATCCATAACGAATCAAGTCCAATCATGTCAGGATAATAATTTGGGAAACATCCGACTTTAATAGTCCAATTTTCTCGTACGTTTAGCGACGTAGTTATTGGATTTGAGTTATTGGATTCGAGTTATTACTTACTCTTACCCAATTCGATGCTCGATACTCCTCTCAAGACTCAATGCTCATAAAACTCTATCCAATCAACTCAATCTAATCATATCGACAAGTCTCATTTGGACCCTTGTTAATTCATCAGTCCTATCACAATCAACATCTCAACCAATCATACTATCCAATCAATCCCGATCACATCTTTCAAGAGTAGTTTAGATATACATTTATGACAACATTTAATCCTATCTAATCATTCTTTCATTCATTTCACCAATCTTTTAGGGATTCATCAAGACTCCAAGACTCTAAATCAATAATTTAAGATAATCAACATATTTAAGGTTTTAACAAAAATGTGTTTAACAACTCATATCAATTAACTCATATCAACATGAAGCATTTATCAATTTCTTTACTCAACAACATCAACATAACAAAAATTAAGTTAATAGATGAAAAAGACTCATTTGGACATAAATCTATCAAGAAACTCCTTCTTATGAATATTTAATCTCAAAGAAGATGTAGGACACATGGGTGGATTCAACTCATGCTTTGAGTAGCCTTACATACCTTGGTGTAGATTTTGAAGAAACCATGATGTTAGGTCTTCAATGGGAAGCTTGAATCCTTCAATTCTTTGAGGGAAAATCTTGTTGGAGATGGATTGAGAGAGTAAAAGGTGAAGGCTAGGGTTCTTTAGAGGTGAAAATGTGCAGAATTTGATCCTAAAATGTTCCAAGTTCATGTATATATGTTTAGGGAAAATTTCCAAGTTGCCCTTCATCAAAAATCTGGAAAAATGGGCAAAACAACCTGCAGGTCTAATAGTGGCATGCAGCGCCAAGGGCCAAACTACTGAGGCTAGTTTTGGACGCTATAGTGTCGCCGGGCGCTATAGTGGTGTCGGGCGCCACTGAAGCCCCAGGCCTAAAATTCTTGAAGTGATAGTCTATATCAAAATAGTCATAACTTTTGACTCCAAACTCCAAAAATTACAATCTTAGTGGCGTTGGAAAGAAGACACAAAGACCTTTAATTTGATAGGTTGAACCACCTAATTAATTATATTTTAGGAGATATAACTGTTTGAAGTTGACCCTTATACAGACTCATCCAAAAACTTAGCCGAGAAGAATTCTTTGGACTTGGCTTGGTTTTAGGGATACCTTATGACTCTAAATCACATCTAATATACTTTAAATACTTAAGAATTGATCCTAAGTCATATATACAATTTGAAGTCTTTGAGTTCAAGCCTATAAGCATACGAAGAATGGTCCAAATCTTAGCATAGAAATTTTGAGGTGTTACATATAGACAGTTGAATAAGATGACAGTTAAGAACAAATATCCTCTTCCTTATATTGATTATTTGTTTGATTAGCTTCAGGGAATTACCTTGTTCTCCTAGATTGACTTGAGATTTGGGTACCATCAATTGAGGATTAGACATCAGATATTCCTAAGACCACTTTACAAACTCGTTATAGCCATTATGAGTTTCTAGTTATGTCATTTGGGCTGACAAACGCCCAACAACTTTCATGGAGTTGATGAACATGGTGTTTAGGCTGTATCTGTACTCTTTTGTAATTGTTTCATAGATGATATCTTGGTGTACTCCAAGATAAGGGAGGATCATGATAGTCATTTGAGGTTAGTGCTTCACAAATTGAGGGAGCAAAAGTTTTAAGCCAAGTTCTCCAAATGTGAGTTTTGGCTTGAATACATGGCATTTCTAGGGCATGTGGTGTCCAAAGAGGCTATTAGGGGGGATCCGACCAAGTTTGAGGCATTTAGAGTTGTACCACGCCTACTTCCCCAGCAAAATTCAGAGTTTTGTGGGTTTGGATAGATATTATCAATGCTTCGTGCAGGGGTTCTCTACTCTTGCAACCCCATTAACTAGACAGACTCAGAAGGAGGTAGAATTTCATTAGTTAGATGAGTATACGGTGAACTTCAAAAAACTCAAGACTTTGTTGACTTCAACTCTTATTTTGACCTTACTAGACGAGGATGTAGACTTCACTGTGTATTGTGATGCTTTCATTGTTGGTTTGGATGGAGTTTTGATGTAGAAAGTGAAGGTAGTTTCCTGTGTGTCTAGACAGTTGAAGCTCATGAGAAGAACTACCATACTCATGATTTAGAGTTAGCGGCAATGATATTTATGTTGAAGCTATAACATCATTACATGTATGGCGTGCATTGTGAGATATTTACTAATCACCAAAGTCTTTAGTAAATCTTTGGTCAAAAGGATCTAAATTTAAGACAACGTAGATGTCTTGAGATACTGAAGGACAATGACATGACTATTTATTATCACCTGGGAAGGCAAATGTAGTGGCTGATGCTTTGAGTTAGAAGGCTCCTATTATGGGGAGTCTCGCGATAATTATTGTTGACATGAAGCCCTTAGATAGAGATGTACAGAGGTAATATAAGAACTTTTTACGACTATGAGTTTCTAAGAAGAATGAAGGATTTATCTCTTCTATTGAGGCCCTATCTTCCTTAGTTGAGTAGATTCAGGAGAGGTAGTTTGATAATGAGAAGCTATGTCTTATTCAAAACAAGGTGTTGAGGGGTGAAGCCAAGAAGGATAGACTTGATTCAGAGGATGTCTTGAGGATTGAGGGCCAGATTATTATGCCTAAGGTGGGCAACTTAGTTAGATTGATATTATAGGAGGCTCATTGTTCTCGATATTCTATTCATATGGTGTGACAAAGATGTATTATGACCTTAGTCAGCATTATTGGTGGTGTGGGATGAACAGGGATATTAAAGAGTTCATGTCCAAGTATTTAACCTTTCAATAAGTCATGTGTGAGCACCAGAGGCCTGGAGGTGTGAGTTAGAGGATGCCCATTCCTACTTAGAAGTGGAAGAGGATCACCATGGACTTCGTTGTGGATTTGCCTCCCACCGTAGGTGGATATGAATCTATATGGGTGGTTATTGACAAACTGACCAAGTCTGCCCATTTCATCCCCATAAAGGTGAAATACACGATGTATAGACTATCTCAGTTATATATCAGTTAGATCATTCAACTTCATGGTGTCCAGTATCTGTTATTTCAGATCAGGGTTTGATATTTACTTAACACTTTTAACAGGCCTTATACAAAGGCTTAGGCACTAGGCTTGATATGAGTACAATGTTTCACCCACAAACTGATGGCCATTTTGAGCGGATGATTCAAGTGTGGAAGTATATGCTCTAAGCTTATGTTGGTGATTTTAGTGCTAGATGGGATCAATATTTTCCCTTAGCAGGTTTTCCCTACAACATCAGTTATCATTCCAACATTCATATGGTCCCATTTGAGGCATTTTATGGTAGGCGGTATCGATCTCCTATTGGGTGGTTTGCTTTAGCCGAGATAGACTCTTTAGACATATACTTTCTTAGATATGTCATGGATCAAGTTCGAACGGTCCAAGGTAGGCTCTTGATAGTCCAGCATAGGTAAAGGAGCTATGCGGATTTGAGAGTTCGACCTTTGGAGTACATGGAGGGTGACCATATTTAGGTTTGAGTGTCGCCCATGAAGGGCGTGATGTAGTTCGGAAAGAAGGCAAGCTCAGCCCTCAGTTTATTGTCCTATTTGAGATTTTGGGGTAAGTGAGAGAGGTGGATTATAGATTGGCCTTATCACCTAGCTTATCAGTGGTACATCCTGTGTTTCATGTTTCTATGCTCTAAAAGTATGTTCCGGATGAGTCTCATGTGTTATCTCTTAACACGGTAGAGTTGGGTACAGATTTGACTTTTAAGGAGGAGCCCATAGTCATTCTTGATAAACAGGTCCGTAAGTTTAGTACTAAGGAAATAACTTCAGTAAAGGTTCAGTGGAGGCACCACTCAATCGGAGAGGTGACCTTGAAGTGGGAGGACAACATGCGATCCTGATATTCACTTCTTTTTGAGGCTTCAGGTACTTTTTTTTATATTACGTTCGAGGATGAACATGGTTTTTATTGGTGCATGATGTAATGACCTTGAAGGTCATTTTAAATTTTTTTGTAAAAAGACCATTTTACCCTTTCCGGTAGTTTTCCAAAGTCATATTTGATTGATATCTAATGTCAGTTCCGTGGTATTCTTGAAAAGTTAAGATTTTTTGTATATTTTTAGTTTTAGATATTTAGAATGACTAAAAAGTGGCAATTGAGGTCATTCGAGTTTTGAGTATTTGAATGAAATTCGATCGATTCCATCAGCTCCAGAATATCGAAATTGGTCTAGGAGAGTTGATAGAATCATATTTTGGGTCACATAGTTGATTTGAGGTGTTGAGTTGAAAATTCTGGCCATAAGTTTGACTTTGGTTAACATTTGGGGATCGGATGATCGGAACTGAATTCCAACGACTCTATTAGATTTGAAGGGTGATTTTATGCCTAGCGAGAGTTTCTGTATATTTTTAAGAAGCTCCAAGGTGTTTTGGGATTTTGAGGGATAAAGTTGATTTAGTTGCGACTTTTTGGGTTTCGAGTCAAAGAGGCCTCAGTATCGAATTCTAATGGTTATGTTGAGTTTGGAACATCGAATTTGGTAATGTTGTATATATGGTTTGTGTGTAAAGTATTCCAAATGAATCTCGAGGGTCATTTCAGAACTTTGAAACTTGATGAAATTAAAGACTTCATCTGTATCTAGTGTAGGCCTCGCTTTAGCGAAGGCTTGTTAATCGCATTTACAACATTTGTCACTTAGGCATAGTTCTCTTAAGCGAGCCTCTGGTTGCTTATACAATGAGGCCGAGGTTGTTAAAGCGACCAAATATCCTCTATAGGGAACATTGCATAAGCGAACCCTAGTCGCTTAAGCGACTTCTGTGAGGGGTGTTGGCCTTGGTTTATGTTATTTTCTCCATTTTTGTACTCTGAAGCTCGGTAGGGACGATTTGGAAAGGGATTTCTCATGGCATTTCATTGGGTAAGTTAATTTGATTCTACTTCGTCATTTCTTAATGATTAATTATTGATTTTAATATGACTTTGGTGATTTCAATGGTTGAAAATGTCCCTTTTTCAAACACTTTGAGAATTTCTTAAAATGGTGATTGTGATTTGATATTTTGCTGGGTTTTTGAAATGGTTTTCACTATTGAGTTCCTACGACTAAGAGGGAAAATTTCATCTAAAAATCTCTGGATTTAAGCCCCTATTTTCGAAATTGGATTTTGAGCCTTTGACCCTCTTTTTTGCTAAATTTTGCATTCTAAGTATCATTAGATTTAATTTCTGATTGTGAATCAATAGTTGAACAAATTATGGCGATTCAGAATATAATCGGAAGAGCAAGACTCACGTGAATTGATTGATCGCATCTTGATTGGGGAAGTGGAGTCTTAAAACTTTCAAATCTCTTAGAATCCCAAATACCCCATTGTATATGTGTTGGGGCGTAATGGGGATGATGTTACATATTTAATTGTCATACTAACCATCCAAATGAATCACCCGGGCTAATAAAATATGATGTGTGTTATTATTGAAAATTGAATTTTCCATGCCATAATTTAGATATCTATGTATATTTGATGAAATACTTTGTTACAACCCGTATTTTTGTACATTTGGACAATTGGGATAATTGTAACAAGTGAAGGATAATGCTATGTTTTGGTCTTGTTTGATACATAAGTTGGTTATGCAATTTTGGAGGTGGAAATATTGAAAAAAAAAAGAAAGAAAAAAAAAATTGGAAGTTCACAAAATGTAGTTTATGAAAACATATGGGCCAAGGGATTGGGCTTGGAAAGAAATCAAAATAATAAGAGAGGCCCAACACAAGGAAAGGGCCCAAGTCTTGGAACTTGGCCCATTAATTAAGTGGCTTATATATATATATATATATATATATGTTGATGACTTTGAAGTCATATTTATCCATTAAGTCTTCTTTATCAACAAGAGGATTCAAGAGAGTTCTAGAGAAAAAGGAAGAGAAGAAACTTGAAGATAGAGAAAGAATAGGTTCGGCCAAGGGAAAAAAAGGTAAGTCTCCGATTTTACTTCGTGAATTAATTATATAGGGTGTACCAATATGTTATGAAGGTATTGGTAACGTAAATTTATGGTTTGGAGCAGCCCAAAAACGTTACCGAACAGCCCCAAAGTTTTAGCCGCGCTAGGAGAGCTTCCGAGGCAAGTTTTGGAGAGTTTCGGTAAAGGTAAGGTCTCTCCTTTAAAATTGGAGTTTATGATGTTGTTATGAGGTGTATTACGTGTCCTAAATATGGCTGGAAGCAGAGAAAATGTATAAGGGGGCATGATGTTGGAAACTACTAAATTAAAGTCGTAGTAGCTAAATCGAAGTCGCGTAGTGTATGGTCGTTGAGGCGCTGCGGGTGCAGCTGGTTGGATTGTATGTTGCAGGGCTTTAAAGTATTTTAAAAAGGGTGTGTTTTCTGCTGGTTGCATCCACACGACCCCCCGTTTGGTATGGTTAAAGATTTTATGAAATAAAGGTTAAAAACTCTATTTTGGTATCGGAGTTTTATGCTAGTTGTTTGGAACTTGTGTTGTGTAAAGTTGAGGTGATTTGATTGTATATATACTGCTGGTTGTTGTTGTTGATATGATTGTTGACATGGTGGCCGAGTTGAGATCTCGGGGATGGTGTATTTATAGGGGAGATGCTGCCGAAATTTTGGCAGATTAGAAATTAATTTGTTTGAAGGATTAAGACTAGTATATGGTGATGAATCTAATGACTATGTCAACTCTCTTGAATGTAGAAAAAACAAGTTGGACATAAGCGTAGCTAGTAAGGCGCGACACAGGTATGTAAAGCTAACCGTTCCTTCTTTTGGCATGTCTTTGGCATAAGTATGTAAGGCTTACCCTTTTCTTTCAAGGCATGATTCCGATGTTATGGTTTGATAAGTGCTTCCATATTTTCTTTGTTTTCAAAAGCTAGGTGTCAATGGTCCCAAGGGAATGACTACTTCTTCTATAACCCGTCAATGTTTTCCAAAATGTCTATAGCTTTCCAAGACAAAGGTTTATAGTATTACAAGCTTTTATGATAGTAACGATAGATATGTTTTACAACGACATTGATGATGCCGAGGATGAGAATATGTCTATGATGGATATGATAAGAACGGCTTCATGTATGTAATGTTTACTCTTCTTTGTCTTGGCATGTTTTGACATAAGTATATAGAGCTACACTTTCTTTTGGCATGATTTTTATGAAACAAGTATATGTCATTTTGTACAATTTCAAGGAAGTCCTATTCGTAGAGCCACTAGGATGGTCAATTTTCTTGAGTTTCCAAAAGATATTTTTCTCGTGCTTAAATACGTGTATATGATTCCAAAAGTTTTATGTTGATATAATCCATGGTAATTTTTGAAAGGTACTTGATATGACTCTTATCTTGTTTTGTTAATCATAGCTCATTCCGATTATTCTACGAGTCTTGAAAATTGGTCATATGTGCATATGTATACGATTTGACGCCTTATAAGATTTTGACCTTATTCTACGTTCTCTTAATATTATCTTTCGTTGATAGTCTCATCCTATAATAATTGTTCCTTCAAGGTGAGACAAAGCGACCATGGTTAGTCTATAATACAATCGGAGGTTACCGACCTTCCGTCACTCCGATAAATACAGGACTTTCATTGGGCTCTCGTGCATGCTGTCTATATGTATATGTATATGTATATGGGGGATATGGGGAGGTGTATATATGGCGCTATAGACGCATTCCCACCTGATCAGTTGGAGTAATTTTCATCCTGGACGCGGGATGCCCGGACGCGGGACATATGTGGGCACGCCGACGTTGTTCGGTGATATGACTTCTATTTTCTATGAATATGAACAAGAAATGTTTTTTTTATGATAAGACAAGCATGCATGGCATTTGGCCTAAAAGGGCACTCATATGTACAGGTTACTCTCTTAACTCACTATATGTCTATGATTCTACGATATGGTTGTTCATACCTTATGTTCTTTATTATGCTGATTTTCATGCCTTACATACTCGGTACATTACTCGTACTGACCCCCTTTTCATTGGGGGCTGCGTTTCATGCCGCGCAGGTACACACAGACAAGTAGAAGTTACTATAGAAGATGTTCCAGCGGGGTTAGCAACTCCACTTGTTCCTGGAGTGCTGCCGAGTCAGAGTATATGCGCTATGATGTTTCATTCGAAGTTAGAGACTTTGCAGACAGAGTCGTGGGTATAGAGTGTCATATGTTATGAGTTTTATGGGATGATAGATTTTGGAAAAAAATAATTCACGAAGCGTAGTTATGTTTTTCATTTCTTGTTGATGTAAAAGTCTAAGAGATTAAATATGTACTATGAAGCAGCGGGTTCGCTCGGCTCCAAGCATGGGGTCGGGTGCCCATCACACCCTGTTGAGATCGGGGTGTGACATACTTGATAGTCTATTATGAATGCGGTTTGTTTGAATTGATTATTCCTCATTACTTGTGTGAGCATGCTATTTACATTGGTTCTAAAAATACTGTGATGAGAGGCATATGATTGTCAGACTGAGGTCACTTTTGCTCAGAGATATGGTATTATCAAGGTTATTTCCGGTGAGAGATTGATAGGCCGATGTCATTTTCGGTGGGACTATATTGCTAAGGTCATTTCCGATGAGAGATTGATAGGCCGAGGTCATTTTCGATGGGACTATATTGTCGAGGTAATTTCTGATGAGATTATATTTTTGAGGTCATTTCTGGCGAGATTATATTACCAAGGTTATTCCGGCAATATTATATTATCGAGGTCATTTTTGGCGAGGTTGTGGGATCGAGGTAATTTTCGGTCTGATATTATGAAACCAAGGTCATTTTTTGGTCAGATTTTTTTATGTTTAGGTCTTTGCCGGTAATTGCAAACATGTATGATCATTGAGTATATATATACGTGTTCTGTATATCTGTGTGTGATAGTTTTTATGTCTATTCGTGACTTGTGATTATTTGTACGATATATCTTGTTGTATTGAGCTGAGATCAGAACCTTACTGAACTATTAAACATGAACTGTCTGGTTGGGCTGATTTCTGTGTAGGTTGTATTTATAGAGGATCAGTTGGGTTGCAAAGGAGTTAGTGTATTCTATTAGATTTACTTAGTTTTTCTAGTTAACTTGTTGGGTACGGTGTTGTTTGGTACTCACCCTTGCTTCAACACTTGTGTAGGTTTTGAGCCTAGACTTTGATCACCACCCTTTTTTGATCGTTTGAGGCTTACAGAAGTTTAAGCGAGGTAGCTAGTGTTGTTCAGCGGACTTTCAGATTTTCCTGTACTTATATGTTTTACTCTATTTGAGAGTTAAAGACATATTAAGACTTGGATTTCATTTAAGTTTTATTTTCTTTAGGGGCTTGTATATATGACAACCAATCTTTTGGGTATTTAAGTTGGTAGACTTCCACATTTATTATTTACTTATATAGACTGTTTTCGTTTATTTACCGAAATGTTGGGTTTTAGGAAGACTTCTCCAGTGGGAAAGGACAGGTGCCATCATACTCGGATTCGGGTCATGAAACAAAGTTCGGAAAGAGGCTAAGATACATCCTATATACAGGAGAACATGGTCATATACACTGATATACAGACAGTGTATACAATGTATACATGATGAAATTTGGGCCAAAAACCCATTAGCAACAACTTGAGACATCAGTTTCTTTTTTTTATGTATAACAAAATGGGCCTGAACCCATTTATTTTATAATTGAATAATTATTGTTTATTAGAACTTTAGGACAAGGATAGAAATTGGGCCTAAAACCCATATCCGGCTGGAGCAGTAGAAAGGCCCAAATCTCAGCCCAAACAGACAGAAACTGAGATTGGGCCTATCAGATTATTTCTAACCCAATTTGAATTTGTTCTTTTATTTGTTTGTTTAGTTGTCTAATTGAATACGTATTATTAAGGCTTGACTAAAATACCTTGTGTCCAAGATGGCCTCTGGCCTAAATGGACACTCATATTGTGTGTTTAGTTTGACGGATGCATGCGCCGTTTGGAAAACCATTGTCGTTTGGGTTGGGGGGTGTAGATGGCTGAAAGATGTTTTAAGTTTGAGATGGTCACTAAGACTTCGAATATCCTTTGTGCTTGGTTGATTAATCTTGATAAGCATGCACAAGGAGAAGTCACAAACAACCTAGGACACTTGCTTTCTGTAATGCAACTTCGAGCATAGCCTCAATTTATTAAGGTTATCACCCAATTATGCGATAGCAAAAGAATGGTATTTTGATTTGGAGACGTCGAAATGATACCGACTATTGAAGAAATTCAGGATTTCCTTAAAACTAAGGGAATGTGAGACAAAATAAAGGATCGTCATAATCATCATATTTTGATATTGCATAAGCCAACTAGTAAGAAAATGAGAGATTTCCTCTGGCTACTAGAAGCAGATTGGTTAGAAACTCCAAACATCCCGTTCATGATGTTTTTTGAACATTGGGGATGTGAGAATTCCTTCGAGAGGTTTCCTGTGGAGTTTCATAGTTACACCACCTGGTGTGATACCTGATCCTTGTCATTCTCCATTTTCCTTCTGGGACCATTGTATTTCGCTGAGACAAGAAAAATTAGATTGATTCTATGATTTTCATGATTGTACATGCCATTTTCCACGGCGTGGGTGAGCAAAATCAAGAGAAGAAATATTTTAATCTATTTCTGGTCATTCT
Organism: Solanum dulcamara; assembly: GCF_947179165.1. Classification (NCBI taxonomy): domain Eukaryota; kingdom Viridiplantae; phylum Streptophyta; class Magnoliopsida; order Solanales; family Solanaceae; genus Solanum; species Solanum dulcamara. The sequence goes on from NC_077242.1 coordinate 62,355,178, forward strand.
GGCCGACATCTATCGATCATTAAGTTGATACAAAAATGAGCATCAATTTTTTCAAGGATGTAACCTAGTGCTTCAGTGGTGGATATCTAAATATTTAGCTACAATAGTCAAGAGGCATAAACGAGAATTGGAAAAACAAGACGGACGAGATAGTTTAACTTCCCATGAATTCATGTTTAGTCTCCAAAACTTCAAAGATCAGAAAATAAGAGAAGGTTGGGCACAACTTCTTTATGATTTGAAGGAAGATAATATTGTATGGATGTATGAGTACTTTTTGTTTGAAAGGTTCATGGAACAAAGAAGACGACTCCCTTTCTTGGTCCATCGGGGTGTAAGATCTTACTCTCCTAATTGGGCAATGAGATAGTTTGGACGGAAACAAATTATATCCAAACAAGGGAATACCCATAAATATGTCATCGACTATGATGGTTGTGAGAAGATGCCTATGCTAGAAATATACTTAGAAAAGGGTTGGGATGCGGTTATTTGAAGGGAAGTTTCACCCAAGATAGGTACAATGCTGGATATGATGAGTCTTCAAAGAGTGGTTGAAAATAGATTTGCTCAAGACACTCATCCTCGGGCCTCATCTCAATTGACAACTAGAAGATGTTAAAGCAAAAAATCAAGTCCAAAGTCTCCTTTTTCAATAGCAATGGGATGAAAGAGAACGAGAGTTTCTATATAGAGAACAAGAGTTCCAACAAAGAAAGTACGAGAGCTAAAGTGCCTTAGCCTTCGTGACACAAGAGCTAGCCAAATCGAGAGCATCTCTAACAAAGGTGGAATTAAACATTGATGACCAACTTACTAGACACCAACAACTACCAATACCTGATAGAGCCTTGTTGGCTGAACCTTACCTGATAATCAACAAGTACTTTATCTAAGAAGAAGTGGAGAAAGAAAGAGAAGGGGCAGGAACTTCCACTTTTTAGCTTGTTGTCTTCCCCTACGTGGGATTGATTTCTTTTGTATTTGCATTTTCCCTTCCCTAAAGTGTATCCTCCTATCGCTTGGTCTTGTAATGTTTTTATAATTATTAATGAAATCTTATATTTAGAGAGGGGCAATGAAATGTTTTTAAATGGTATAATACATCATTCGAATAGTTAGGCCTACCTTTTGCACTAAAGGGTCACATATCTGTTTAGGACGCACAATAACTGTTCATGTGTTATGAAACTGTCTTATGTCAATGCCTCGCTTTGATTGAGGATATGCTAGCCCACTTCTTTTCAGAAATTTTCTAAATTTCCATAGGAACAAAAGTCAAGTTACTATAAAAGTTCGTCCAAATACTCCGTTACCAACTCCTAAAGCCTTACTCTCTTTTATTAGCATAGGTTGAACTTGCCATCAAGATGGTAAGAAACTAAAATGTTGAGGTTGAAGAAATCAAGAAGGCCTTAAGGATGAGATTGTATGGAGCTACCAAGGAGATCGTTGAAATTGAAAGGAGGACCAAAGAGGTAGATAGAACCACATAATCCATAATAGCCAAGATTGCTGAAAGAGGTGGATCGAACCACAAAATCTATACTAGCCAAGTGCTGAGGTTGAGGCAGAGATCGAGGCTACTAAAGAAAGAATTATTAAGATGAACAAGACACACAGGATGCTAAAAAAATACTCCTCCACTCTAGACCAAGCCACATATATTGTAGTCTAAAGGACTAATGAGGTTGATATAAATATTGAGACTACTGAGAAGGAAATAGCTATGATGGATGAGAAGATAAATTTTACTTTAAGGAAGACGAATCTATAAATGGCCTCTAAGCTGATCCAAAAGTAGTCCTCTCTAGTTGGGAAAAGAAATCGATCAAGAATCTAATCAATGAAGAAAAAACATTCAACTTGAGTTCCCTCTGCACTGCTTTTGAAGTCAAAAACATAAAAGAAAATTAAATATGTTAATGAAGAAGCCTCGGGAGAGGCATAGTTTATGTTCCTACATGTTTTTTATTTCCCCTTTTTGAATTTTCTTATACTAAAGTATAAATAAAGAGTTAAAAACCCTTGTACAAAGTCAAACTACGTAGGACCTAATTTCTCCTCTGTGAGATACATATGTAGCTTTTTCAGGCTCGATCCCTATTATTGAAAAGCTTTATTTCCCCTCGGTTCTACAAGGGATAGAGAATTTCACGATGATGGACATCGCAGCAGTGGAAGACGCTAGAAGACCTTGACTTAATGTAAATCGACCTTCCTGAATATACTAAATTTTAAAAGCAATAGGCAAATTCTTCTCTATCTAGTTGATTCCCAATACCAGTGGGTTATCTTGTCCTCAAGAAAAACAAATCTTATGTGTGTATTTTTTCTCTTTCTGTGATATTTTGCATTACTTATTAAGAATACAAATGAAAACGTTTGCCTCTGATTTGTTCTTCCATATAGGGAGTTAGATTTAATCTGTGTTGATAAACTGGCTGACCATCCTTACTTTACATAATCCAAAGCATCAAAAGATTCCTTCCCTGACCATGATCTATTAAAGAAAAAGGGCTGAGGTTAGTGAGAATATTAGCTTGAATAAAATTGCCGTAATGGAACCTATTGTCGATGAGAAAAATAAGCTGATTGCACAATAGGTGCAACAGATAATTGAGATGAGAGCGGAGATGTAGGGGAATCAGGTTTTGTCAAATCTGGGTGCCGCTACTGACACTCCTACTCCAAATGACGCAAGGCCTCCATCTCATTTCCCTCCTCCAAACCCAACTCCAAAACATGCTCTAATTAACTCACCTACTACTTCTATCCAAAAACTTCCCACCATCGACTTAACCACCCCCAACCCACACCGCGATAGTTCTTCCTACCAAAAATTTCCTTTCAAGGCCCAAATACCAAAAATCCTCAAACCCTCCCTCCATTTCAAATCCCAAATAAAAACAATTATCAGACCTTCCCCCCCCTCAATGCCTAAATGCCAACAACTATCCAACCTTCCCTCAATTTCAAGGCCTAAATGCCAAAAATCCTCTAGCCTTCCCTCTTATGTACCAAACCCCTAAGAAATATATTTCATACCCACCTACTACTCAGCCCCTACCTTTGAAAACTACTTTCCATATACCAGTCGCCACCGAACCACATTTACCTAACTCGACCATTATGAGGAGAAGGAAAAGGAATGGTGAGCTAAGGAAGAAATTACCAAAAGGGCATAAAAGAGGAGATCATGAAAGCTATGAAGGAGTTTCATTATGCTCTAGATGTTGCAGGATTAAATTATGAAAATTGGTGTATCCACCTGAATTTGGACTTTCCGGAAGGGTTCAAAGTGCAAAAATTTGACACTTTCAGAGGAACCGGAAATATTTAGCTCATTTGAGAGCATATTGAGATCAATTCGTAGGAGTTGGGAAGAACGAAGCTTTTCTAATGTGGCTCTTTAGCCAAAGATTAAGTGAGGAGGCCTTGGAATGGTTTACCTCCCAAGAAATGTAACAATGGTTTAATTGGAATGTGTTGGCCAAAGATTATTTTGAGAGTTTTGCTTAAAATATGGAGATTGTTCCCGACCCTTACTCTTTGGAGAAATTCAAGCACAAATCTACTGATAGCTTGTTACATCTCGCACTTTTGAGCATTCAGAAAGAAAAAAAAATTTGACTTGCAAGGGAAGAGGTTATGATTTATTTTATTTAATACCGGTGTAATGTTCAATAAAAAATTGAGGTGGAAATACGGAGGAAGGCCAAGGGAAAATTTATGTGGAAATTTTGAAAATTAGTTTTGGGAATTACAAAGTAAGATTCAAAAGTTTGGGCTCAAATAAAAAGAATAATAATGATAGAAAAATTGAGGCCCAACACAAGAAATGACCCAAGTCTTGGAAATTTAATTCATTAACTAAGAAGGCCCATTACCCATATACTATCTATATAGATATATCCTCTAGTTTGGTAGAAACTTCAAGAAAGCAAGTCTAAAATATGACTTAGTAGTCATCTTGTTTTCTATTCCTAGAATTTTCAAAAAACTTGGAGAAAGGGAAAAAAAATAAGAGAGGAAAAATAGGCATAGGGATTTTATCCATTAAAATCTTGTTCCAAAAATTATCTCTTCTAGTATTCCAAGCAAGTTGAAGGCTCTAATCAACATAGAGGGATTGTTGGAACAAGAAGATTATTCATCCTTGCAAGGCACAATTCTAGCCAAGTTGAAGAACTAAGTGGAAACAGTAAGGTTTCAATCTTCTTTATATGTTATGGATGGTTGGTATATGTTGTAGAGTGAAGAAATGGATGAAGTATATGAAAATAAGTATGTTGGTGTTGGCTGTGTATGTGTGATAGAGAGAATGGATTAATTTTATGTAGTATGTGGTTGTTGTTGTAAGGTATAGAAATGGATGAAAAATTCATGAAAATATGCATTTAGTTGTGTGGCCAAATATGGGGGTGGTTTGACAAGTTATGGTGAATTGATTTTATTTAGTGTTTTAGTTGTTGTTATGGATTCTATGTTGCTAATAAAAGCTTAAGGATCCTTTTAAAGTTGTAGTAGTTGGAGACTTGTTTTAGAAGTTTGTAAATTTAATATAATGTTCTTGCATATTTGGAAGCTAATGTTGTTAGTTTGATGTGCTTAGTGTGTAAATTATTGGGTTGTCGTAATTAAATTTGAAAGAAGAGATTAGATTGTTATTGTTCTTATTGGAGTTGGAAGGTCTTGGAGGAAGTAGTATATTGATTTGGTATTGTTGTTGGTAATTTGACCAAGTTGAATTCTCTGATTGTTGTTGATAAAATTGGCTGAGTAAGATTCTCGGGGATGGTGTATTTACAGGGGAAGTGTTGCCAAAATTTCAGTAGACAAAATGTTAGTTTGGGATGAGATTCTTGGATATCTATAGATAATGTTTGCATTCGTTAACCTTGTTATAGATTTTGGGAAGGCTAAGAGTTAAGTGGGATTGACTAAGGAAGCGGACAAGGTATGTATGGTTTACCCTTCTTTCTCTTGGCATGTTTTGACATAAGTATATAGAGCTACCCTTTCTTTTGACATGATTTTTATGAAACAAGTATATGAAATTTTATACAATTTCAAGAAAGTCCTATTCGTAGAGCGACTAGGATGGCCCATTTTCTTGAGTTTCCAAAGGATATTTTTCTCATGCTTAGATACGTGTATATGATTTCAAAAGTTTTATTTTGATATAATCCATGGTAATTTTTGAAAGGTACTTGACATGACTCTTATCTTGAATATTGAATCATAGCTCATTCCGATTATTCTACGAGTCTTGAAAATTGGTCCTCGTGCATTGTATGCGATTTGGCGCCTTACGAGATCGTAACCTTATTCTACGTTCTCTTAGCATTATCCTTCTTTGATAGTCTCACCTTATAGTAATTGTTCCTTCAATTCGAGATAAAGCGACCATGGTTAGTCTATAATAATATCGGAGGTTACTGACCTTCCGTCCCTCCATTAGATACATGACTTTCGTTAGGCTCTCCTACATGCTTTCTATATGTATATGTATATGTATATAGGGGATATGGGGAAAGTTCATATGTGGTGCTATAGATGCATTTCCACTTGGTCAGTTGGCGTAATTTTTATCCCGAATGAAGGATGCTCGGACGCAGGACATATGTGGGTGAGCCGACGTCGGTCGGTGCTATTACATGTTATATTTTCTATGTATATGAAAAAGAAATGTTTTAAAGGAAAAGACAAGCATGCATGGCATCCGGCCTTAAAGGGCACTCATATGTACAAGTTACTCTCTTATCTCTCTTTATGTTCTAAGATTCTATGATATGGTTGTTCATACCTTATATTCCTTATTATGCTGATTTTCATGCCTTACATACTCGGTACATCACTCGTTCTAACGTCCCTTCTTGTGGATGTTGCGTTTCATGCCACATAGGTAGGTAGGCAGATAAGTTCGGTCCTTAGGAGCTTCACCAGCAGTACACCGAGAGTTCTCCAGTTGTTTGGGAGCTTCACTTTATTGGTACTACTTTTGTGTATATATTTGGGCACGGCAGAAATCGGCCCTCCCTGTGATCATTTGTATCTTGTTTAGAGGCTTGTAGATAAATATGTACAACTAGATGTTTTGCACCTTTGTTCATTGCTGTGTAATATGTTAGTAAAGTTTGTAGACACACAGTTATAATTATGTTGTTAACAATAGTATCACTCATTCGACCCACTCAGTAGTAAGAATAGGATATGTTATAGTAGGTGCTCGGAATAACACTTTTGTGTACCCGCTGCGGCCCTAGTTGGTTCGTGACATAGCTATTGTGAGTGTCTATGTAGTAGGAGGAAATAGGCCACTAGAGTTTTACCTCCCCTGATAGATAAAGATATCATTGAAGTATTTTACACATGCAAGAGCCTGAGTATTATGAGAGATTGATGTTTCTTATTTTAGTAAAATTTGCCGAGATAGTCAAGGTAGGTAAGACTATCAATAATGATCTCAAGACTAGAAAAGATTGCCCATGTCGCCTCCTCAACCGGGTCTTCGAGATTGTTGAAGAAGAAAAGAGAAGATGTGTCCGCCCTTTCCTACACGTCTGAATAAAAGAGATTCACCAACAGTAATCCTAGAAAATATGCACCTTTCAAGGCTTATCCTCGAGCTCCATTGAGTTCATATCAAGTTTACTACACCTAACCGAGTTACCAAACCCCAACTTCCAGTTATCAAACTCTACCTCCCAATTACCTAACCCCACATTACCAAAATAACCCTTTGAATTACCATATTCTATCTCCAATCTGCTCTAATATCCAAACAAGCAATAAAACTCCACCTTTTGAATTACCCAGCTCCACAATACCAAAGTACCCACCAAACTACCATGCTCCATAACAAAATTACCTAACCTAACTGTATCCAATATTCCAAACTCTCCTACCTTCTAATAAAAATTATCCAAGTTACCGTCAAGTAACCCTCACCTACGAAATAACTACAAGCTTCCTGAACCCAACTTTGAAAAGAAGCCCACCGAGACTTTTACTTCTCTAGTTGAGATTCGGACTAAAATGTTCGAAAGATTGAGAGATGCATGCATTATTCATCCCATTGCGTCTAAACCTGCTGATACAAGATCTAGATTCTTTAGAGCCGTAGAATATGTGCGTATCATTCTAACAGTGTTAGGCATTATACTGAGAATTATATCAACCTAAAGCACAAGATTCAAAATTCGATTGATTGTGAGGTCTTCACTCTCCAGACCACTTCTCCTAATGTCAATAGTAATCCCTTAGCGAATCATGAATGGGTTGTTATCAATATGATTTAGATGGAGGAAGATTGGTGTGTAAAAAAGGCCATACTCCCAGCCAATCCTAACAGTCTTGAAAAGGCTGTGGCTTCACTAAGGATGAATGAAAACTGGATTTGTAATTTTGACACCTAAAAAGTTGTGGCTTTGGTGCCAAGAGAAATTCCTACCCAGAAGGAGTTCATAATCGGGACTGCAGAAAGTCAAGGAATGACAAGGCTTGACAGGTGTTATATCCCATAAGAATTGGCTCAAGGATGTAATAATAAAGACCAACAAAAGAGGCCGATTAGTGAAGCTGAGGCTAAAGAGTTATGGTGGAAGATATAAACAAGGAAGTATTTTATAGTGAAACATCTAGAGAAAGTGACGGCTAAAATATCAGTGTGGGAATTGTTGATGAGCTCACAACAACATAGACAAGCCTTGATGAAAGCTTTGGATGATACTTATTTGCCCGTGGGTATAAACAAAGATAATTTGGCTACTATGGTAAGTAGAGTTGTTTAAGGACACCTCATCAATTTCAATGACGAAGAGTTTTGTTTTGAAGGTGTGATGCACAACAAAGATCTTCATGTCACTATCAAGTTTTGAAATAAGATTGTGAATCGTGTCTTAATCGATGATGGATCGGGTCTTAACATTTGTCCCTTATTTGCTTTTAAATAATTTAATTTTGATTTGGGAAAGGTTCAACAGAACCAATTTATTGTTAGAGCTTTCGATGGGGGTCAAAGAGACACATTAGGTGTTTTTAACTTGGGTATTCAAGTAGGTCCTGCTGAATTTGTGGTAGAGTTCCAAGTGATGTCCATCACCACTATCTACAACCTACTATTAGGAAGACCATCGATCTATATGACCATAACTTTTCCCTCTACTCTTCATTAGATGATGAAATTCGTAAAGAATGACTGTGAGGTTATTGTTTTTTATGAAGAAAGCCATTCAAATAGTCACTCTCTAATTATTAATGATATTACCAGAGGTATTGACTTCTATATGATGGAGATAGTGAAAGCCATCAGCGATGATTTGGCCCCACAACCTCCTACGCATCAAGTTTTTAAGATGATAGCCAACATTATGCTCGAAGATGGCTTTGAACTTGGTTTTAGATTGGGAAAATATTCCCAAGGTATCATTGTGCCTATTCAGATTCCCATGAAATAATTAAAGTTCAGTTTGAGATATGTGTCAACGGAAGATGATGATGTAGAGGTGCTGAGTAAAAAGATTTATTGGGTATTAGTTAGGCCAATACCTCACTTGTATCATCCTTTCTAGTGCGGGAATATGTCAAAGATGATGGTCTCAAGGAAGGAATGACAATCTTTTTAAAAAGGTTGATGTTGTGCTAGAGGAAGAGGTTGAGACATTAGGCTGAAATAGAGGATCAAGTGCCAAACTGGACATCCACACCACTTATGATTTGCCACTCGTCTTGGTAGAAAAAGATATATTTTTTCTTGTTTTAAAATCGATGGTAGTTTGGAGGAGGATCAAGACCCATATTTTATGATTTTTTATCTGATTATGTTTTAAATTCACTCGTTATGTTTTGAAAAAGGCAGATTGGACCATGGCCATGACCAAAGTTTGTACTTCTTTTGATTTAAATGAAATCCTCCTTCTTTGTGAAATTTCTTATTACTTATTTATGAGAGTTCAGATCATTTGACTCACTTTAAAAAGTTATTTGATCATCTATGCAAGTATAATCTAAAGTTAAACCCAGCTAAATATGCTTTTGGAGTGCCGACAGGCAAGTTGTTTGGATTTATAGTTAGTAAAAGGAGTATTGAACTCGATTCCGCTAAGATTAAGGTTGAAGAACAAAAAAGAAGTGATGAGCTTCTTGGGGAGATTGAACTACATTAGTCAGTTCATACCTCATTCTATGGTGATTTGTGATCCTATTTTTAAGTTGTTGAAGAAAGATGCACTGGCAAAATGGATCGAAGAGTTTCAAATCTCTTTCGATGCTATCAAAAGTTATTTGTCTAATCCATCTGTGTTGGTTCCTCCACGAGAAGGAAGTCCATTGTTATTATACTTTTATGTCTTAGATAACATGTTTGGGTGCATACTAGGTCAACATGATAAAATTGGAAAGAAGGAATGAGCAATTTACTACCTAAGCAAAAAGTTTACCCCATACGAATCTCGTTATACTATTTTGGAGAAAACTTGTTGTGCTTTGACCTTGGTCAAAAGTTGAGATATTATTTGTCTTCATAAACTGCATATCTGATCTCTAATATGGATCCATTGAAGTATATCTTCCAGAAAGTTAATTTCTCATACACTACATATCACATCTCCAAGATGGATCCATTGAAGTATATCTTCTAGAAAGTGGTACCAACCGGGAAATTTGCCAAATGGAAAATTCATTTGAGTGAATTTGATATTTTGTATGTGACTCCGAAGATTATATAGGCGTTAACTTATTATTATCACGACCTAACCCCGTAGGCCATAACTGGGGTTCAACCTGGGCACCCATATCCATAACTATCAGATGTAATAATTGATATAAGAACTATACATAAGAACCCAGTGGGTCATAGCATTTTCACGTATATGTAGCCTCTTTCATTTGTATCTTATCATGAAAGGGCGTGCAAGCCGATAAGGCTGCCATAGCATCATAACATTTATAACACATTATTTAGACATAGGTGAAATAAATTGGTAAATAACCCTCACCCATATCTACAGACCTCTAAGAGTATGAGAGATAACTTATGGCAGGACAAGGCCCCCGCCGTACCCCTGAATAATAAAACAAATATATACATCAAGGGACCAGTACCAAAACTAGGCTTTGATACAATAGAGATTCTCCCAACTTGATGACTGGAGGCCTAAGCTGGTGGGTCTCCACAATGTGAATCTGTACCTACGGGTATAAAACGCAGCCCCCAAAGAAAGGGGGGTCAGTACAATATATGTACTGAATATGCAAAGCATAACGTAACATAAATGGGAGCATATCTGACATAGAGGCTCAGGAGATAAGTATGTTACTTAAGAGACCAATGTACCTATACCTTGTGAATCATAAAAGCATGCATGCTTATATTATACAATATAGCTTATCCTTTTAGGGACTCGGCAAATCATATATCTGTAGGACCATCATAGGGTTCGGCGCCATCATCACCTTATTATACCACATCATCATATATATACATACATACCCGACCCTCTAGTGAGGGACTCGGTGAGTCAATCATGTCATTGCATTATCATATCTTCATAAAGCGTACACGACTCTTTAGTGAGGGACTCAATGGACAACGTAATGAACTGTGCATGATTATGTACCAGAGCCTTAATGAGGGGCTCAGTGGATAACTTAGTGAATTGTGCATGATTACGTACCCAGCCCAGGACTCGGTGAAAGAAGTGTTACAGTATACACGAGTAGAGTAGTGAGCAACCATCCATATATAAATTAAATCATTATTTAAGACTTGATACAATACAAAGAATAAGCTATCATTTGAGGACCAGAGTACTAATATAGTCATCCCAAGTGCCCTCTAAATACCATTATGGGCCATATCAATTGGACCTTAGGAACTATAAACATATATCAAAATAGTGCTACCAACTTATACAATCGGAGATACCTGTTATCATATAGTCCTTAGGACTAGGGGCTTATAACTTGGTTACTTCTTAACATATAGAGGGTTCAAGGAAGGTAGTTTAACTACTTCAAGAGTTTTACATATAAAAGTGAATAAGAGACAGGCAGCACATTCGAAACTTAGGAATGGAATTACCCCAGAGCTCATATAATATTTAACTTTTATCTAAGACATGCCAAAAGAGGAGAAAGGATATGCTTTACATATTCTCTACTTTCCCTCATGTAGTCATCATATACATATGTGCCGAGGAACGTACGGCCCGATCCTTATATAGTAATATTTGCCGAGGGACATTCGGCCCGATCCTTATATACATATACCATACCTGTCCCACCAAGGGACTCAGTACCATAAACATCTCATCATAACATCATATTTATATCAAGGACATGTCAAGAGAAAATGAGGGTAGCTTTACATACCTTTTGATGGATTAACTGTAATCCGGCTTGCCTCGTTATCTCTGTAACCTATTAACATGAAAGTAATACTAATATTAATAACCTTTACTTTTCAATTGCCAAATCTACAACAAAGTATCCATAGGAATCATTTTCTTATCCATTTTCCTCGACTAGTTTATTACTAGTTTTGAAGTTAGCGGAAATCGGGCAGCATCTCTCCTATAACTTGCCCTACCCGAATTATAATATTAGCATCCATATTAACAACAACAAACAGAAGTTATATACAATCAAACCACTCCAATAGGATGTAAGAAAAGTTTTACACAACGCGCCCAAAACTATGATACCAAAATAGGTTTTTTAATCTATATTTCATAAAACCTTTAACCATACAAAATGGAGGTTCGTGTGGCTGGAACCAGAAGCACCCACACTCATTTTTGAACACTTTCTAGCCTTGAAACACACAACCAAACACCTCCAACCTGCAGCACCACAATTACAACCCACTACTTGACTTCGTTTAACTAAAACAACTTCAATTTAGTTTATTTCTAATGCCAAACATAACTATGCAATTTTCTTACTTCCAGCTTCATTTAAGACATGTAATACACTCCATAACAACATTATTAACTCCACTTTGAAAGGGAAAACCTTACCTTGTCCAAAACTTGCCAAAATTTGCCTCAGAAGTCCTCTTAACGCGGCTGAAACTTTGTGGCTGTTTTTTGTCCTTTTGATGCATCTGCAAATCATAAATGTACATTACTAACACCTTCATCTCATTTTGGTATACCCTAGATAATTAATTCATGGAACAAAATCAGAGAACTCACCTCTTTCTCTCTCTTGGTCGACACTACTCTCTTTTTAGCTTAGGGTTTCTTTTCTTTTTTTCTCTTGAATTTTTGGATGAGAACTAGAGTTAAGACTCATAAAACATACATATATAGGCTGCCTTAGTAGGTGACATGTTTCATTCCCTAAGGGTGATACATGTCTATTTCTTATTGGGCCAACACATCTATGCGCCAATTAGGGGCTGTCATGTGGTGGGTGGGGTCCACCCCAAGCTGCTGGATTACCTACTTGAACCTAAGTAGGTTCATCACCTGATTCCATGTGTCACTCTCTCTTTCTTCCATGTGTCACTCTCTTCTCCTCCTCATGGGTTCGTAATATCATCTTACTTTAAGAGCCTATGTAATCCTTGCAACGTAGGATTGACGTGTATTTCAAATAACTTAGGTATGTAAGAAATTCAAGTTGGTAGCCTATGCGAGTAAGTCGAGTCCTATGACTCATTACTTGGTCTCCAACTCATTCTGGATTCCTATAACCCTATTTCTAATCTTTTCTACTATAAGGTAGCTCATTCTCCTTTTCTTAGAGTTGTTTGATAGCGTTATAGATTATTCGGCTCCCATGGTAACTTCTAAGAAGCTTAAGAGGCATTACGAGCACAGAAGTACAGGGTATTGTAATTATATTGTGGAAAATGCAGTTGATAAAGAGTATGAACCGCTCAAAAGTTACTTCCTTAATGAAGAGGTATCATTTTGTCGGACAAAACATCTTTGAGGCATACCCGGATTGGAGATGATTCTTTGATTGAGCTTTGAATCACGAAGGGAATAAAATTAGAGCAGTCCTAGTATCAGAATCTAGCAACCATTATCCTATGGCATCTAGTCTCCGATTTCGTTGCACAAATAACATAGATGAGTATGAAGCTTGCATCATGGTTTTAAAAATGACTATAGATAAGAAATATTCAAGAGTTGCTAGTAATTGGAGATTTGGACTTGCTGATTCATTAGAATTAGGGAAAATGGGCTATAAAGAATTCGGAGATTACATAATATGTGCAGTTGGTGCAAAGATTATGGAAAAGATTTTGTAAGATCAAGTTTAGGCATACTCAAAGGTTGTAGAATGAATTTTCTGGCACTCTTGCTACTATCTCGTTAATGAACAAATATCCATCTACAAATTAATTAATCATTTGGAGATATATTTGAAAGAATAACCCACTCACTGTTCGCACGTCGAAGTAGAACCAGATGGAAAACTTTGGTATTTTGACATAAACAAGTACATAGAAACCAAAACTTATCTAGAAAACACAACATTGAATCAAAAGAAGGCAATACTCCAAAGGGCTAATAATTATTTTCCATGTGGAGAATTCCTTTATAGGAGGACTCCAGATATAGGGCTTCTCAGGTGTGTTGATGCTATTGAAGATACGAAATGTATTTAACATATACAAGTTGGAGTTTTCGGTACTCATATGAATGGGCTTACCTTAGAGGAGAATATCCTTAGAGCCAGTTATGTTTGGATAACTATGGAGCATGATTGTTGTAAGTATGTAGAAAAATACCATCAATGTTAGGTGCACAGTGATTTGATTAGAGTACCTCCTCATGAACTAAATGATATGAGTTCACCTTGTCTGTTCATAGCTTGAGGCTATAATGTTATTGGTCCAATAGAGCCAGTCGTCTCTTACGGGCATATATTAATTTTAGTTGCCATTGATTATTTCACTAAGTGGGTGGAAGTAGCCTCGTATAAATTAGTGACGAAGAAGGTAATAGATGATTTCATCCAAAATAATTTGATATGGAGGTTTAGAATGTCATATTCCATCATCATTGATAATGTGGAAAATCTCAACATTCATTTGATGAAAGAAATATGTGATCAAGTAAGGATCACTAACTAAAATTCTACCACTTGTCTCCTTCAAATGAATAAACCATAGAAGCTACTAATAAGAACATCAAAAAGATCTTGAGGAAAATGATTGATAATCACAGAGATTGGCATGAGATGTTACTATAGGCTTTGATAGGTAACCGAACGACTATCAGAACATCAATTGGAACAACCCCATACTTGCTAGTATATAGGATGGAAGCCGTGATACCCACCGAAATGGAAATACCTTCGTTGAGAATTATTCAAGAAGTTGAATTGAGTAATGCCTATTGGGTTCACAACCAAATCTAACATTTGTCTTTGATTGATGAAAAAAGGATGACTTCTATTTTCCATGGTCAATTGTACCAATAAAGGATGATCTGCTCTTTCAATAAATAAGTGAGACCAATAATTTTTAAAGTTGTTCTCTAACACATTTTTCACATCAAGATGAGTATAAAGGAAAGGATCAATGCTTGATCAGTTATTGAGTGGAAGAGTAGTCTGGCATTGCCTAAGAGTCATTTCATCTCATACCTTAAGGCCAGAAAGTTAGTTCCCAAGGGCTGTATCTACCAGATTGTTCGAGTTATAGATAATAGTATGGAGACATCATCCCTTCCATCATTCCTACTCGTAATTGAGTTTCCTAAGTCTTTGTTGATAATTTACCTAGAGTCCCTCCCAACAGGGAGATAGACTTTGGGATGGATGTTCTTCCTAATACTCAGCCTATCTTTATTCCTCCATATAAAATGGTTCCAGCCAAGTTAAAAGAGAAGTTGAAGATCTTCTCAATAAGGGTTTCATTAGAATGAATATCTCACCTTGGGGCACTTCCACAAAATATGTATTGACTACAGTCATCTGAACAAGGTCACCATAAAGAATAAGTACCCTCTTCCCAGAATTGATGACCTATTCGACCAACTTTAGGGTGCCCCTTGTTTTTCTAAGATATACCTCAGATCATGCTATCATAAGGTAAAAGTAAGAGAAAGTGACATCCCAAAGACAACCTTTAGAACCCATTATAGTCATTATGAGTTTCTTCGTATGCCCTTTGATCTGACTAATGCTCCCGCAACATTCATGGACCTCATGAATAAATATTTTAAGCATTATCTTGATGACATTCTAAGAATAAATATGTTATCGTGTTCATTAATGATATTCTGATCTATTCTAGAAATGAGGAGAAACATGTCAACCATCTCAGAATTTTTCGCCAGACTCTCAAATATAGGGTGTTGTATGCTAAATTCTCTAAGTGTGAGGTTAGGCTAGAATTTGTGGCATTCCTAGGCCACATTTTATCTAGTAAAGGTATTCGAGTAGATTTGCAAAAGATTGAAGCAGTAAGGAATTGGCCCGGACCTATATTTGCGACAAACATAAGGAGTTTCTTGGGTTTGGACTGTTATTAGAGAATGTTTGTAGAAGGGTTCTCATCTATATCATCTCCATTGACTAATTTGACCCAGAAAAATAGTAAGTGTCAATGGTTTGAAGCTTGTGAGAAAATATTTTAGGAGTTGCAAACCAGATTGACTACTGCTCTAGTATTCTTCCTACCCGAGGTAATAAATGGTTTTGTTATATACTGTGATACATCCAGAGTTATACTATATTGTGTGTTGATGCAAAGAGGTAAATTTATAACTTATAAATCCAGATAACTTAAGATGCATGGGAAGAATTATCTGACTCATGATCTCGAGTTTGCAATAGTAGTATTTGCTTTGAAAATATGGAAAAACTATCTCTATGTCATTTATGTGGATGTGCTCACTGACCATAAAAGTTTTCAATATTTTTTTAGTCAAAATAAGTTGAACCAGAGGCAGAGTAGATATCACGACCCAAATTTGGGTGTGATGATGCTTGTCTCAACCAATCGAGAGAAGTTAGCCTAATCTAACAATATATGCATCTCACGAAGCATGTAAGTAAAAGTGTATCTCAACAACTCAGATAAGTCAGATAGGTATCAATAGTATCTCATATGTATATTAGTCACAATTACAAAAATCATGGGTAATTACTCATATAATCTATCAGATGTAATGCAAACATAATGATTGCCTAATGTAATGATGCATATATTCTCATGCATCCACTAGAATGTGAGGCACGTCCCTCGACTGTCATATGTAACAACCATGGTGCGTGGCAAGAACCTCAAATGTCATAAGTAACAACAATGGCTCATGACATGTCCCATGAATGTAATGAAATAACACCCAAAATGCATGGTACATCCCTCAAATGCACTAAAGTAACAACCATAGCACGTGACACATCCCTCTAATCCTTTTTATTTTTCTCTTTCATTATAACTTAGTCGGAACCATTTCACATCAGTATGATCATCAATTTGGACTTCAATGACTGTACTTAACTCAAATGCATATGAAATGCTCATGCATTCAATAGGAATATAATGTAGTCCAATACCATATGAAATTAATATCAAGAATATCACAGTGTAATCTCCACAACTAGTCACTAATGTCAATTAATTCAAATACATCTATTCATTAAATCAAACTTTCTTTTCATATCTCTGGTAATCAACCTTAGGTGTGTTCATAATTCATAATTACCCCAAACTCTTCACAATTATTCACATAGAACCTACCAAGAAATACAATGTTCTACAAAAGTTACAAAGGTTTAGAATTTGATTTGCGTTAATCTCGCTCTATATGGTACTTGAGACTTTCCCTTTCATTAATTCTCCAAATAAATATAATCTATTCAAGTAACAATTCAAAATCAGATTATGGAACTAACGATACTAGGATCATAAAATTTGGGCAAAAAGGTCAAAACAATTCAAAAATCCAATTCTAGAAATGAAGGCCAAATCTAAAATTGTTTGGATGAAAATATTTTTTGAAGTATTTGGGACTCATTGACGAAACCATTTCGAAAATGGAGTTGTATTCAACTCATAATCATCAAATTACTAAAATCAAGTTCTTGAACAAAAACCTAATTTTGGACTTCAAAACACTGATTTTGATGTTAAAAATTAGATATATTCAATTGGTAATCGAGATTATAGTATATAATCACTTACCCAATAGTTTTCCATGAAAAACACACTTGAATTCGCTTTGCCTCGAGCTCCCAAGATGAATATGGCCTATTTCCCCATATTTGAGAAGGTCATTATTTTTAGGGGTTTTTATCTCTTCGTGGTCGCAGCTCACTTAGCTCGCAATGATCAAATACTATCTCTTCCGCAATCACGGCCTTGACTTTGCAAACACGAGGTTGGAGATTCGTCTCCCAGCAATTTTGGTCAAGGCTCCATGAACACAGAGACCTACTGAAATCAGCCTTCATGAACGCGACTCAAAGTCTTATGCACACGATGAAGGGAAAGCTGACACCAGATAACAACAATATCTACCAAGTCTCAAAATCATAGAATCAACCCTCTAGATTCATTAAAAATCCCATGCACATAAACCTTCTATGATAGCATACTAATTTCAATGTTCTAGAATCAACTGAACTGTCAGAATTTGATTTTGAGGTCTTCTTGACCTAGAATTCGATAAGTGGCAACAAAACTAACTTTACACCTCAAAACACTAAATCAAGCTCTAGATCACTAAAAATTTAACTAAGACCATTCCTAGGCACAAAATCATCCATCGAATCCCATTAAAATTTAATTATGAGTATCAGATCTCTAAATGTTGACCAAAGTCAATCCTATGATCAATATTTCAAGCAATTCTAACTTAGGACCGCAATTCTCAATTTAGCTCCAAATTTGATTCTTTCAACTCTCCTAGACCTTATGCCATATTATTGAGCTGATAGACTCAACGAAATTCAATTTCGAGACCCGTAACTCCAAATGACACTAAAGACCTTTTAAGCAACTTAAGCACTCAAATTTCAAACCTTTACAAATACTTGACTTTTTAAAGAATTTCACAAAACGGACTTTGAATACTAATCAAACATGACTCTGGGAAACTACTGGGAAGGGTAAAATTGTCATTTTTAAAAAAACCAAAAATAACCATTAGGGTCATTACATTATCTACTGCTACAAAGGTTAAACTCTCCTATCTGCATAACTCTTTTACCTACTCTGGGTTGTCAAGAGCCTTCCTTATATCATATGACCTTGGTCTATGGAATCGTTGACCATGTCTGTGTTTAAAGAGTCTATCTCAGGCGAATAAAACCACTTAATAGGTGATTGACATTGCCTACCATCCAATGCCTCGAATGGGGCCATCTGAATACTAGAGTAATAACTATTATTTTAGGCAAACTCCACTAATAGCAAATGCTGATCCCACCTGGCACCAAAGTCAATAACGCAAGATAAAAACATTTCCTCCAACATTTGAATCATGCGCTCGGACTGTCCATCAGTCTGTGGCCAAAAAGCTGTAGTCATATCAAGTCTAGTACCAAAACCCGGTCAGAAATGATAGATACATGCACTCCATAAAGCCGAAAAATCTAACTGATGTAAAACTAGGCTAGCTTCTCAGCTGTATACTTCACCTAAACCAAAATTAAATGGGCAGACTTAGTCAGTCTATAAGAAACCACCAAAATAGAGTCACAATCCCCTATAGTGGTAAGTAAACCTATAACCAAGACCATGGTAATCTGCTCCCATTTCTAAGTAAGAATGGGAATCCTCTGAGTCATACCTCTAGGCGGCTAATGCTCAAACATGACCTATTGGCAGGTCAAGCACTTGGACAGAAACTCTGCGATGTCTCTCTTTATTCCACACAACTAATAATGCTGACTAAGGCCATGATACATGTTTGTTGCACTTGTGTGAATAGAATATCTAGAATAATGAGCCTCCTCTAGAATCAACTTGATCAAGTCACCCACCTTAGGCACACAAATCCTACCCTCGATCCCTAAAATAACATCCGAATCACGTCTACATAAATTCTCATCATCATATTATCGCTCTTGAATCTTCTCAACTCATGAAGATCAAGCCTTGATAAACGCAATAAATCCTCTACTATACTCCAAAACCCACAATTAGACAAAGCTATTATCTAACCTTTGAACATCCTTAGCCAAGAGCCTCTTGTCAACACTAATCGTTGAAAGACTCCCTATACTAGGAGCCTTCCTACTCGAAGCATCGGCCACTTCATAGTCCTTTTATAGCTCAAGCCATCTCCGTTGTCTTAAGTTTAGATCCTTCTGATTTAAGATGTACTGAAGACTATTGTGATCGGTGAATTCCTTACGATGCACATCATATATTTAATGATGCCATACTTCAACATGAACATCAAAATCGCTAACTCAAAGTCATTAGTTGAACATGAGCCTTATAATATCTAGAAGCATAGGCAACAACCTTCCCTTTATACATAAAAACTCCACCTAAACCAATGCCTGAAGCATCACAATATACAGTGAAGTCCACACCATCCTCGAGTAAGGTCTAAATAAAAGTTGTAGTCAATAAAGTCTTGAGCTTTTAGAAGCTTGCCTTACACTCATCGAACCAATGGAAATCTACTACATTCTGAATCAGTCTAGTAAATGGATCTGTAATGGTAGAGAATCCCTGTATGAAGCATCGGTAATAACCCACTAAACCCACAAACCTCTGAATCTCGGTAAGGGAAATGGGACTGGTCCAGCCTCTAACTTTCTTAGTATTAGATGGATCCACCCTAATACCCTCCTTGGACACTACGTGTCTAAGAAATGCCACATAATCAATCCAAAACTTGCATTTGAAGAACTTTGCATATAACTTCTGCTTTCTTAATTTCTGAAGCACTGATCTCAATTAACAAGCATGATCCTCGCATGTCTTGGAATACAACAAGATATCATCAATGAAAATAATCACGAAGGATTCTAAATACGGATGAAACACCCTGTTCATAAACTTTATGAATGATGCTGGGGCATTAGTCAATCCAAAGGACATAACTAAAAACTCATAATGGCCACAACGAGTCTAAAAAAGCTATCTTGGGAATATTTGATGACCTGATCCTTAGCTGATGGTAACCAGATCTCAAGTTGATCTTAGAGAACAAAGCTTCTCCTGAAGTTGATCAAATAAATCATTAATACGAGGAAGAGGATATTTGTTATTATCGTCCCTTTGTTCAAAATTGGTAATCAATGCACATCCTCGTGGACCTATCCTTCTTCTTTACCAATAGAATTGGTTCACCCAAAGTGACACACTAGGGAGAATAAACCCCTTACTCAATAAATTCTACAATAGGTCCTTCAACTTTCAACTATGCTAATGCCATGCGTTAAGGTGGAATGGAAATAGGCTTAGTGCCTGGCTCCAAATCAATAACAAAGTCAATATCTCTCTCCGGAGGAATTCTCGGAAGATCATTAGGAAATATATAGGCAAACTCCTTAAACATGGGAATAGACTCCATACGAGGTGACTCAGTTCTTGTATCCCGAATAAAGGTTAAATAATACATACACCCTGCATGAATATAAGGGATGATCTTACTAGGATTAGAACCACTAGTACCCTTCCACTTAATCCTTGGGACACAAGGTATAAGGTTAGAATCTTATCAAAGAAATTAAGAATAATGTGATAAGGAGAAAGCCAATCCATACCCATATCACATCAAAGTCTACCAACCCCAGAATGCTCATGTCTACCCAAGTATCATACCCGACCAATGAAACAAGAAATGATCAATACACTGGATCCACCACTAAGGGCTCACCTATGAGTGTAGTAAAATGAACAGGCATATGCATGTGATCATAACTAAAATCAAATTCAGATGCAAAATATGAAGACAAATAAGAGAAAGCAGATCAAGGATCAAATAACACAGATGTAGCTCGATGGAAAATTGGGATGATACATATGATAACAACATCAGAAGACTCTGTCTCAGGCCTCCTTGGAAGATCATAATAGTGTGGTCCCCTACCACCTCTATATTACGCAACACCTGGGCCTCCTCCCTTTGGGACTATAGCACCACCAATACCTCGACCGAGAGTATAACCACCCCTACTAGCCTGAACTATGCCTCAACCTCTGGTCAGTGGGGTTAGTCTTCTAGCTGGAGCTGATGAACTAGGCTGGTGTCTGCCCTGGCCTTGACAAGGATACCTCCATATGAGATGACCGGAATCCCCACAGGACTAATAATACTTGTAGCGACCTTCGTGGGAAAATGTTAATACTTAAATATAAAATGTATATAATACTTGCGACATTTAAATAGCTTGACATAAGACATATAAATATAATCTAGTAATGAAATTAGGCCCATTAAAAAAGTTAAAGGTGTAAAATTTTTCTATTTAAAAATTCATTTGATCTCAATTTAACCAAATAAAAATTTTAATTTATGACGGAGCAACTTTAAAAAAAAATTATAAACAATTACCTTACTAGACTTCCATTTATCATTCCATACCACTACAATTCACGCTATAACTATTACCAACTTATGAGTACTAAGGTTAACTAGTCCATGCTTCATTCCAATATTCCAAATCGAATAGTAAATTTAGTACATTACATGACTTGGATTTACATTACAAAACAACAAAACAGGCAACCAAATTTAAGTTACAAATGATGGTGTCATGAATGGATCATATCTCAAAAAAGAGATACATATACATAAGAAACCCATGGATCATAGACAGTCCCAAAACTACTATAAAATATAGATGTCTATATGCAAATGTGATCTTCCTTAAAGCTCCAAAAAACTTTATGTTTACTTCAAGCATTTCTTCAAATATTTCGTACGATAGAAACAACTATCGCTAAGCATAAAGCTTAGTGGTGTACAAACAACAAGTTTGAAGCCTTTATATTGTCCAATTACCTTTCTAAGTTCATGAGTAGCACAATTGAAACATAATAAATAAATTAAGTAAGCAAACATATCAAGTTTATCAGGTTTGATATTTAAATGTTCTAGTGTCAAGAATTCATAGAACTACCTTTACAAGAGATTAAATAACAAGTTTCACCCAATACATACATCATGCTATCACACCAAACATAATCAAGTACCAAGAAGGACAGGAGCCTTGTATTAAAAAGGGTAAAGACCCAATAATTAAGACAATCAAGAACCATATTAAAAATGGCTTTCTAGTTCATATTTAAAATATATAATTTTCATACTTGAGATGAACCAAAAAATTAAAGTCAATATGACAAATGATACGAATAAAGAGCTATGCCAATTGTGACAAAGTCATAGCAACAAGAAGGACAAAGTCCACAAGAATGTCAATTAATAGATCAATCCATACTAGTGGGCTAGTTAAACAAGCATCTTTCAAGTCTCAAAAGATACCAACACGACAGTACAAAGTAACAATAAATAACCAATGTACCAAGATAGGCTTTCAAATATACCAGAAAGTAACAAGAGTACAAGTATAAGTTTATACACAAACCTCAGCCTTTTAGCATACAAACAGTCCAATACAACTTCAAAAGGTAAAATTGTAGACCAACCAACTTCTCAAGTTCCTCAACTCGTACACGAGTATAAAAAACCTTGAAAATATAATTAAATACCCTACTTAACTTTCAGAATCTACATGAAATTGACAAAAACAAATTTTATCATCAAAAATAATCCTAGAATGTGGAAACAACACTATGCTACAAAAACAGCAAATCTGGCCAGCCCAGTTCCTCATGTCTTAACTAAATTTTGAAAATGCAAACAGAAAAATTGGACTATGTGTCATTCATGAAAGTTGTATATATATGTCTTAACCTTTTAAACAGCCAATAATTACCGTAAAATATATATTGTACAAAAAGATATAATCAAAACACTAACAGTTGCACATAGGGGATATCTAAATAAATAACCTGGACAGAACAAGTCCTATTTGTGTCCAATATTTCGAATCCATAACAACAAAATTAGGTTCCAACACAAACATAAGAGTTGTAGGTATATGCGTTATCTTTTCAAAATATATTTATTTACTAAGACAAAGTCCTACACAGCGAGATATTCAATAATTACTAACTGCTACACAATTTTAAAAATGAGTTTGGGTTACTTACAACAAGCGAGAGATTTTCCTTTGTTCTAGCTAGAATGATAAGTTTTCTTGGTGATTTTGTGAGGAAATATGACTTCAAGGTGTTTTCTTATCTTTAAGAAATCAAAATTGTGAGAGGAGTTGTGATAAAAAGTCATTCCAAAATGATATTTAACACTTAAACCTACTAGAAGGGTCGCTGCCCAAAAAGTGAAAAATGCGCTGCCCAAATGCATACATATTTACATATATATATATATTTATATATAAGCCCCTTTTTTAAAATTAAGGGTAATTATAATTATTATTTTACGTAAATACCCCAATACAATCCCTTAAATTACAATCACAATTTATGGTAAGCATATTTTGAAATATCACAAAATTTCAAATTCCTAAAATAAGAGTAAAACATAATATAGTTACTAAGGAGTGTTCCATCGAAGTGTAAATATTAGCTTAATTAATTAGGGCCTTAAAACTCTCCTCCCCTAAGAAATTTTGTCTGGAAATTTACCTTATTCTAGTCCTGAAACAAGTATAGATATTGGTTCCTTATGTCTTCTTCTCGCTACCGGGTGGCTTCTTTTCTAGAATGATTCCTCTAGTACCTTTACTAAGGCGATTCCCTTATTTGTAAGTTGCTTTATTTCATTAGCTTGAATCAGGATAGGTTCTTCATTATACGTTAGGTCTGGATTATCCTCAATATATTCATTTGGAAGAACATGAGATGGATCTGAACGATATCTTCTGAGCATCAAAAAATGGAAGCCACTGTGGATCTTGCTGAACTTATGCGGCAAAGCTAATTTATATACAAATGTCCTACTCTTTCAAGTATCTCATAAGGTCTGATAAATCGAGGACTAAGTTTTCCTTTTTGGCCAAATCTCATCATCTTTTTCCATGAGGACACGTTTAAGAAAACTTTATCACCAACTTGATTCTCAACATCACACCTTTTAAGGTCAACGTATGACTTTTTTCTATCCGAAGAAATCTTTAGATGATCCGTGATCACTTTTACCTTGTCTTCCATTTGTTTCATAATTTCAAGACAAATAAGTTTTCTTTAACCAACTTTACTAAAACAAAGAAGGGTAGGACATTTCCTTCTATAGAAGGTTTTATAGGGAGGCATTCCAATACTCGATTGGTTGCTATTATTATAAGCAAACTCTATCAAAGCCAAGTATTTGCACCGTCTATCCTCAGACTCAATAATGTAAGCTTGAAGCATATTCTCAAAAAATTGTATCAATCTTTTCGACTGTTCATATGTTTGGGGATGGAACGAAGTGCTAAAAATCAAATTAGTACCTAAGGATTCCTGTAAGCTACTCAAAAATTTGGATGTAAACCTTGGGTCTCGGTTAGATACATTAGGAACAGGGATCCCATGTAGTCTTACAATATCATTAATGTGCAATACAACAAAACACTCAAGTGGGTAATCCATCATGACCGCCAAGAAATGAGCACTCTTTGTTAGTCTATCCACTATCAACCATATAGCATCATGATTTCTTTGAGTGTGAGGAATTATAGGAACAAAGTCCATAGTTATTTTCTACCATTTCCATTATGGTATCAACAAGGGTTGTAGCACACCAACTAGAACCTGATGGTCTGACTTTACTTGTTAACAAACCAAACATTTTGAAATGAACTCCGTAATGTCTTTCTTTCATGGTGTAGTACATCTTTATACCTCCAGGATGCATTTTATATGGTGAAGCATTTGCTTTATTCAAGATATCTCTCCTTAATTTTTCATCACTAGGAATACATAACCTATTTTGGTGAAATAAGACACCATCCCCCCTTAATATAAAATCAAGTTTTCCCATTTTGAACTTCTTTGGTCAATTTTGTGAGTTTCTCATCTAACTTTTGTGCTTCTTTGACCTTTTCAAGTTATATTGGCTTGACTTGAAAATTAGAAACAATTGAATCATATGAACCAAGTGTAAAACAAACATTCATCGCTCTTAACTCAAAAGGTAAGGGTAAAGGACTCAAAGATAAGCTTGCGAAGGATTTTTGACTTAAGGCATCTACAACCACATTGGCTTTACTATGATGATAGTCAATTTGGCAATCATAGTCTTTGATGAGTTCAAGGCATCTACGTTGTCTTAAGTTTAGCTCTTTCTGTACCTAGATACTTTAAGCTCTTGTGATTAGTGAATATATGACATTTTACTCCATACAAATAATGCCTTCATATCTCTAAGGAAAATACTATTACAGCAAGTTCTAGATCATTTATAGATCATGATAGGATAATTCAACTCATGTGGTTTTAATTTTTAATAGGTATAAGAAATAACTTTCCCTTCTATCATCAACACACAACCCAGACCATGATGAGAAACATCACTATATATCACATACTCTTTCCCTTCCAATGATAGAGTAAGTATAGGCGCTTGTGTCAATAAGGATTTGAGAGTTTCAAAGCTTTCTTGGTATTTGACATCCCAAGTAAACTTTACTTCCTTCTTTTAAGAGATTAGTCAAAGGAGAGGCTATAATGGAGAATCCTTTTACAAATATTCTATAGTATACTACTAAGACCAAGAAAATTCTTACCACAGTCAAAATTTTAGGAGGTTTCCATACAACAATGGCTTCAATCTTACTAGGATCCACCTTCACAGATTCGGATGACACAATGTGTCCCAGAAAAGCCACTTCATTAAGCCAAAATTTACACTTGGAAAGTTTAGCATAAAGTTCTTTCTCCTTCAAAATTTGCAAAATAATTTGAAGATTATTGTTATGATCTTCACTACTCTGGGAATATATTAGAATATCAACTATAAAGAAAACCACAAATTGATCTAAGATAAGGCTTAAATACTCGATTCATTAGGTCCATGGTAATTGCAAGAGAATTAGTCAATCCGAATCGCATCACTAAAAATTCATCAGAACTATACCAGTTTCTAAAAGTGGTTTTAGGAACATATTTTTCTCTAACACGAAGGACAGTAATTTGCTTTGACAATCTGAGATTCCCTTTTTCATTTTCAAGTTGGTGACATCCGAACCTCAAATCTATGTTTGATACTAATTTAGCACCCTTCAATTGGTCAAATAAATCATCGATACTCGATAGTGGATATTTGTTCTTGATTGTTTTTTTGTTCAATTGTTTATAGTCAATACAAAGTTTAAGAGTGTCATCTTTCTTATTTACAAACAACACAGGGGATCCCCAAGGAGAAACACTTGGATAGATAAAATCTTTTTCAAGAAGTTCTTGCAATTTAGTTTTTAATTCTTTTTAATTTTGCTGGAGCCATTTTATAAGGAGTGCTAGAAATAGGAGTAATTTCAAGAATAAGCTTATTCAGAAATTCAACTTCTCTTTTTGGTGGAAACTTAGGAATTATTTTTGGAAACATTTTAGGAAAATCACAAACAGTAGGTATGTCATTAAGACTAGGACTCTCCAAATTTGTATCAATTATATGAGCAAGATATTCACTCTCCAAATGTGTATCAATTATATGAGCAAGATATGCACCACAACCTTGACGAATCATCGTTCTTGCTTAGGCCTCAAGAATAATACTAGATGTTAGTGATATTTCACTTAGTATAACAATGTGTAAAAATACAGGATCCTTAAAAGTCACATTCTTGGAACTACAATCCACTACTACATGTTATTTATAAAGCCAATCTATTTCGATAATAATATCAAAATCTTGGAGAAACATTTCAATCAAATCAGCAGGGAAGACTAGGTTTTGAATCATGAAGTAAAAATCTTTGTAAATTCGATTACACACAACTTGGAAACCCAAAGAACTTTCAACCAAGACATCATAATTACGTCTCAAAGATTCCAGGTTTTTAAGAAGAACAAGTGATAAAAAAATATAGAAATGTGTAGAACTAGGATCAAATAGTGTAAAAACACATAATCCAAATAAGTGAAATTTACTGAAACCCACGTTCTATCCCTCTTGATCATTCCTCTACCTTATTGCATAGGCTCGTGCAATATCCCTTGATTCACTAACTTTATTTTCTCTACTTTCCCCTGCTGCTTGGGTGTTTTTAGGTTGAACCTCTATTGGTTTAAGAAGGATTAGTAAAAGGCTCTGAACTGGGCCTTCAATGCACAGAAAGGAACATTATTAGGATTCAGAAAACCCTTCACTTTATGGCCAAAGTTCCCACAACTAAAACATGCACCCGAAGCTATCCTGCAAGTACCATAATAATTCTTTCCACACTGTGCACAAGCGAAAACATGAGTCTTGGCTTGGCTATAATTTGGAGTGCTAGCTATAGAAAAATATGATCTTTTTAGCTTATGTTGAGTTGGTCAGTTAACACTGCCAGCCTTAGAATCATCAAACCTTCCATTTTTGGATGGACCTCTAAAATCTTATCTAGGATTTCAGAATCTCTTTTCATTTACTAGTTTTTTCTTTATCAAGTCTTTTCCAAGTAAAGCAGCAGAAACTAATTTACAAAAGTTCTCATGTTGTAGGATTGCCATATTCTTCCTAATGAAATCATTCAAGTCTTCTTCAAATCTCTTGCTCTTATCTTTTTCTTCATTAATAATACCTCCAGCATAAGGAGAAAATTTGAGAACCTTTTGTTAATATTCAATAATAGACATGCCCTTTGCCTTATATTTAGAAACTCCTTTTTATTTTCATCACAATACACAAGTGGGACATACTTCATATAAAATTATTTAACAAAATTATCCCAAGTAAGAACCGAAGGTTTTACCTTCACATTTGGAACACTTACCCACCAATCATAGGTGTCCTTTTGTAATAGCGAGATAACATAATTGAATTGAAAATATTTGAACAGTCTAAATGCTAAAATACCCTCTCCATGTGCTCAAAACATTGTTTAGCATCAGTGGGATCAACTATTCTTTCCAACTCAAATCCACCCATTTTCCATTTGGGATCATGGATCGTTTCAGACATGTGGTTGAAGAATTCAACCATCTATTGGAAAGAAGGATTCATAACTTGAGTACTACAACTTATGTGAGGATGTGGACCAGCTCTTACACCTTGTGGTTTTCTACTTCAGACCCACCTTTACAGTGAACATATTGATTCGAGGAATATTTGCCAACGCCTTGTAGTGCATGAGTTTGGGAATAAGAGTCGCATGTACCTTCATGAGAAGCTTCCACAGGTCTATTAGAAGAAGATACCATAACTCAATTCCTTTAAAAGGGAAGATCTCATTGCATTAGAGACATGTACATGATGCATATGCAATTCACATGCATTAATGATACTATTTACCACATAAGTGAGCAAATAATATAGCCAAAACCTTAAAAAAGAAGCAAGTATACAAATAAATCATAACAAAACTCCTAAAATCACAAACCTAAGCTCTGAAATGACCTTTCTGGGAAAAATTACTACTTAAAAAGAAAAGGTATATAATATTTGCGAGATTCAAAAGAGTTGAACATAAGATATATAAATGTAATCTAGTAGTGAAATTAGTACATTTAAAAAAGTTAAAAGGTGTAAAACTTTTCCATTTATAAATTTATTTGATCTCAATGACCAAATAAAAATTTCAATTTATGACGAAGCAATTATTTAAAATAATTTTAAAACAATTACCTTATGAGACATCCATGTATAATTTCATACAACTACAGTTCATGCTATAACTATTACCAACTTACGAGTACCAAGGTGAACTAGTTCATGCTTCATGCCAACATTCTAAATCAAACAGTAAATTGAGTAAATAACAAGACGTGGATTTACACCCCAAAACAACAAAGCAATCAACCAAGTTTAAGTTACAAACCATGGTGTCATGAATGGATCAGCTCTAAAAATAGATACATATACATAAGCAAACCATGGATCATATACATATCCCAAAACTACTACAAAATATAGATGTCTATATGCAAATGTGATATTCCTTAAAGCTCCCAAAAACTTTATCTCCAATGGCCAACTTCAAGCACTTAAAATATTCCTATGATAGTCGTGTAAAAACTACAAGTTTGAATACTTTAGATTCTCCAATTATTTTCCTAGGTCATGAGTAGCACAATTGAAACATAATAAGTAAATCAAATAAGCAAATATATCCAGAGTATTAAGTTCGATATTTAAATGTTCAAGTGTCAAGAATTCATAGAACCACATTTACAAGATATTAAATAACACGTTTCACCGAATACTTATGTCACGCCATCACACCAAATATAATAAAGTATCAAGAAAGACTAGAGCTCAGTAACAAGAAGGGTAAAGACCCAATAATCAAGACAATCAACAACCCTATTAAAAATTGTTTTCTATTTCATACTTAGAATGAATAATCTTCATACTTAAAATGAACCAAAAATCCAAATTCATGATGGAAAAATATCTGAATCAAGAGGCATTTTTATGGTGACAAAGTCACAACAACAAAGAGGAAAAAGTCCACAAGAATGTCAAGTGATCGAGCAATCCGTATAAGTGGGCGAGTTAAACAAGTGTCTTGCAAGTCTCAAAAGATACCAACATGAAAATACAAAGTAACAAGAAATAATCAAAATACCAAAATAGGTTTTCAAATACACTAGAAAGTAGCAAGAGTACAAGTACAAGTTTATACAAAACCTCAGCCTTTTAGCATTCAAACAATCCAACACAACTTGAAGAGTTAAAACTGTAGACCAACCAATGTCTCAAGTTCCTCTACTTGTACACAAGTATAAAAAACTTGGACTACAATTAAATAGCCTCTTTAATTTCCAGCATCTCCAAAATATTGACATAAAATAAGATTTACCATCAAAATAGAATGTGTAAACAACATTATACTACCAAAACAGAAAATCTGGCCAGCGAAGTACCTCATGTCGTAACTAAATTTAAAAATGCAAACAACAAAACCAGACTTTATGTCTTTCATGAAAATTGTAGATATATGTCTTAAGTTTTGAAACTATAAAGAATTATCACAAAATACATTTTGAACAAAAACATATAATCAAAACACTAACAATTTCACATAGGGGATTTCTAAATCAAAAATCTAGAAAAAAACATGTCCTAACTTGTGTCCACTTTTAGTGTAATGACCCTCTAGGTCATTTTCATCTTTTTCTAATCTTTTCAGCATTTACACCTTTCGTGTAGTGACCCCAAGTTATTTAAGACTTGCTGGTACTAATAGTTAGGTCGCCTGGTCTTTCATTTGGGTTTTACGCCAATTTCCCTATTTTGGAGCTCTTGGAGTTTGAACAGTTGACTTCCATAAAAACTCCAGAAAAATGATCTGAGATTTGAATTTAAATGGTTCCATCACCTACAAAATGGTCTTTTTAGGATAGTATCATGATTGACGCGAGTATTGGGGCAATCGGTGCGAGATTGGGGCCATTTGGTGCTTTACTTTTTTGAAATTTGGCCTAAGGTTTACTTTGGTCAGATTTCTTGGTATACGCACTTGGATTGAAATTCCTTCAGCACTATTAGCTCTTTATTGTCAAGTTTGGTCTAGTACAACCTTTTGTGCGGTTCCCCAGGTTTTTAATCTCATTTTGAGCCCTTTTGTAGATTTTAGTTTAATTTGGTACTTGGGTATGGGACCCACTTTGTATAGAAAAAAGATTAGGTGGAAATTTCAACTGCTTAATTGAGTCCAGAACATCGAATTTGGTGTGGTATCATAGTCCATTTACATGGACGAGATTCTAAAAGAAATTTGATCACCCAGTTGGAGACTTTTGACTTTGCCAAAATTTGATGTTGTAGCAAATTTGGTGCAGGCCCATTTTAATCTCCATGTTTGCACCACAAAGGCCACCTTCATGGAAGCTAGAGACCTTGCTCCTCATGTTCGCGGACATTAGGCTGCGCTCGCGGAGGCCCAAGGCATTGGCCTTGGTATTTGTGGGGTACTTACTGCATTCACAAAGCTTTGGGGGCTTCTCCTCATTTTCTCAGTGTTCGTGTAGAGCAATTCACTAGTCTTTTAATTAAGAACTATGATACAAGATAGCCCAAACCCTATTCCCTTTTCTTTGATTTAGGGAGCTAAAAAGCTTCGTTTTGCATAATTCCAAATGCATTGGGTTAATATTGATTGTCTCTATGTGTCATTGTGTTCGGAGGAGGTGCAAAGTAATGTTTTGAGGAAAATTCTGTCCTAAAGGGGCTGCCTTAGCTTAGTTTTAAGCTTTAATAGTGATTTATTATGTTAGGTTGTTTTCTCTCATTTTTATCATTGATTTTTGCCCCATTTTGGGATACAAGCTCAGTAGTGCATTTACCTTTTGACAAATTCATTTTTGGGATTCTCACCACGGGTAACATAATCCCATTTTGGACCTAATTTTTTGTCCATCTCTGAAAAATGCAATTTTGGTGTCAAAAGGTTCGTATTGATGATTTTATTAGTATTTTGATAGTGTGAGGAAATTGGTGCTATTTTTGGAGCAAATATCTATGAGAAAGTTGACATGGAGCGCACCTATTTGGCATTGAGGTTTGGTATGGTCTCATTTCTTTTGGTTGAGCTTTATGAAGTAATTTATAGTATAAATTACTTGTGGTTTGAATTGTATGTGACGGGTTAGTCTTGATTCCTAGTTTCATGGTTCTTTGTCCCAGTATGAGCCTTAGGCTAGGTTGCCTTTATGTGACTTCTAGTATAGTTGGTAAGATTATTGATTATGCCTTACTTTTCCCTTGATTAGCCTATTTTATGTGGATTGTTCGATGTTTATAGTGGTTGGCATATTTTTACCTTAGAATTTATTTTGGGATGAACCTTAGTTGATGTCACGACCCAACCCCGTAGGACATGATTGGGGTCTGACCAGGACCCCGGTATACATAACTATCAGATGTAACAATCGATATAAGAACTATACATAAGAACCCCAGTGGGTCATAGAATTTCCATGTACATGTAGCCATTTTTATTTGTATCTTATCATGATTGGACTTGCAAGCCGACAAGGCTGCCATAACATCTTGACATTTGCCATTCATTATGTGGACATAACTGAATAGAGATTACACGTACAACCCACACATATGTCTACAGACTTCTAAGAATATTAACAGTAACATATGGCGGGACAGGCCCCCCGTTGTACCCCTTGAATAAATAAATGTATACATTAGAACATCAGCACAAAAAGCTGGGCTCCAGAACAGTGGAGCTATTCTAATATAGCTGAGTGGAAATCTTACACTGGCAAATGCCTGAAATGAATATATGTACCTGCAGGTATGAAACACAACCCTCCGATAAAAAAGGGTCAGTATGATACATGTACTGAGTATATAAAGCATAAAATAATATAAATAAGATTTCAGCGGTAATAGGGATGCAGGAGAAAAACATAAAACTTTATAAATCACTATACCTGCATCTTATAAAATAAAGTCATGTATCTCAGTGTCATATTTCGTACCCGGCCCGTTGTGGGACTTGGTGTTACAAATGCATTGTTATGTCATCATATTCGTATATATACCATACCCGTCCCTTCTTGGGACTCGGTTAATAATCATGCTATCATAATAATCATACCATCATATATTGTACGGCCCTTTATGGAACTCGATGAATGCTCATATCATCATATATCGTATCCAGCCCTTAATAGGACTCGATTATACCCGGCCCTTTATGGGACTCGACCATACCTGGACCTTTATGGGACTTGATGAATAATTATGTCATCATATATCATACCCAGCCCTTTATGGGACTCGGTCATACCCGACTCTTTATGGGACTCGGTGAAAGATGTATTAACAGCATGCACAAGTAGAGTAGTGAGTAACCATATGCAATTAACTCATCATCTGAGACTCAGTATAACAATCATCATGAACTATCATTTGAGGATCAAAATGATCATCATCTCAAGTATCCTTTAAATGCCATTAGGGGCCGTATCAAATGGAGTCTCAGGAATCATAGAATTGCATCAAGATAATTCTATACAGCTTAAGCAATCAGAGACATTTATGATCACAAAGTCTTTAGAAATAGGAGCTTACGTACTCAAGTCACTACTCAACATATATAAGGCTTGAGGGTAGTAGTTAAACTACTTTAGGACTTCTAGCATTTAGGAGTGAACACGAGTCATGAGTTATATCCGAAACTTATGAATGGAACTCCCTCTAAACTCATATCATATACCCATTAACTTACATTTAAGACATTCCAAAAGAAAGGAGAGATAGGCTTTACGTATACTACCCTTCATCTTATGGAAGCCTTAAAAGGCAATAACTCAATTATTATAGGATTTCTAATACCAAGAAGTGGGTAAGAATTATGAGTCATGCCTTGAGTCTTATGAATGGTATTATCCCCACATTTCATATACAAACCACTTATGTCTAAGACATGCCGAGAGAAAAGAAGGATAGCTTCACATACTCATCACTTCCTAACGTATGGAAGGCTTGAGAAACCCTAGTTCAATTTTTGTAAAACTGCTTTCATCAAGAAGTAAGTAAGTACCATGGATTACACTTGACATTTATGATTAGATTTACCCTCAAGCTTATATCATTCATTACTTAACTTGAAGACATGCCAAAAGAAGAGAAGTATAGCTTTACATACCTCTTGTGGGTTACTCATAACCACGTTCGCGTCGTCATCCTCTGAACCTATTTAACACGAAAATAAGACTCATATTAGTAACCATAGGAACCATTTCCTTGTTCGCCTTTCTCAACTAGTTTATAAGTTAGTTAAGAAGTTAATGGAAATCAGACAGCACCTCCCCTATAACTTGCCCTATCCAAAATTCCGTTTTAACCTCCAAAACTTAGAAGACATATTAAAAACAAGAACCAAAAGCTATACAACATTGAATTACTACAATACAACGCAATACAAGTTCCAAAGGACTCGCCCAAAATCACGATATCAAAATAAGGTTTTCTATCTCTATTTTTTAAAAGCTTTAACAACACAAATCAGAGAGTTATGTGGCTTCAACCATAAGAAATTATACCCATATTTATACATGTTTCCATCCCTTCAATACCACAAAACAAATCCTAATACAACACCACAATAAACACGACACTAGCCAAACTTTAACCTATTAGAATATCATCAAAACAGCCCCTATACGGCCTGCAACATCCTTCACTCATAACATGTATATTTCACATCTTCAACTCATATTTACACATCCATAACACACTTAAACCTTTACCAAAATGTGGGAGAAGAGAATCAAGCCATACCTTGCTAAAAATTGACTTCAGAAGCTCCTTAACGTGCTGAAAATTGGAGAGGCTACTCGTTGGACTCTTTTTCCACCCCAACTATTCATTCCCATTGTTAACACCTTAATTTAGTTGAATAATACCTTAGATAATTAATTGACAGAACGAAATCGGAGAACTCACCTTGGATGAGCAAGCCGTAGCTCTCCTTTCTTCTTCCTCTAGTTTCCTCTAAAGTTTCTCTAAGTTAAAAGATGAGAAAATAAATTCCTTAGTCATCAAACTAGGCATATATACCCCACTTTTGGATGTGATCTATGTCAACCCCTAGGGGTGACACTTGGCTATGCCCTAGGGCGCTACCTCATCTATGCACCCAATCCAAAGTTGCGTTATGGCAGCATGGGGTCCACCCCAACTAGGTGGGTCACCTACTTGGTCTGAGTAGGTGCATCATATACTAAGTCAAAGTAGGTGCATCACCTACTTGCTTCGAGTGGACGCGTCATCTTCTTATTTCTCTTTCATGAGTTTGTAATCTCATCTCACTTTAAGAGCCTATGTATTCCTTTCCACTTAAGCTCGACATGTACTATGGTAGTTTAACTATATAAGCCCTCCAAATTGGTATCTTACATAAGTAAGTCGAGTTCCACGACTTGTTATTTGGCCTCCAACTCCCTTTAAATCCTTATTACTCTATTTCCAACCTTCCTTATTATAGGACATCTCATCCTCCCTTCCTTATAGTTATTTGACAACATAGTAGATACTCTAGGTCACGTGGAAACTTTTAAGAAGTTTAAGAAAGCATTCCGATGTACGAAAGTATGGGGCCTAACATCCTTCCCCCTTTAGAACATTCATCCTCGAATGTTAATTAATCTCATTACTCGCAAGGACTTCGAGAATTCTCTATAATAATTGTCATACATAGGACTCTTACTCTTAAGTTCTCCTCTATTCTACCTTAGGAGAGATTTCTTATCCTTCCTTTTGTGCTAATTGTATGTCACAATATCTGTAGCCAATAACTCTATTGCCAATATCTTAACCTTTAGTCAAGTATAGCCTACCTATCCCTTACAATACCCTTAAGTTACTCATTATTATTCTCTTATCGTATTCATCCCTTTTTGTATGCACCCATCCTTTGATGTCATACTACTCAAGGTTCTTCTTAATAATCCTCTGCAGTGTTTCAGATATCATCTTGGCTTCTATTTATCTATTGCTGGCTTTTAGATCTTGCCAGCTTGTTCTAGCATGGGATCTCACTTAAAGTTTAAGTGGTCACATTAACACATTGTAATGTCAGTTGGTTTCATCTCATGCTTATATGTCTCATATACACTTCCCCCCTTTTGAGTGTATCCATGTCATTGTCTGTTTATTTTTAACTTCCCAAATGCATATGAGTCTTTTCCAATATATTTGGTATATTGCACCATATCCATATCTTCCTTTATATTACCTATACTTTAGGTTACCCATGTATGAAACCTTAATACAATTATGAGGTGCTTCAAATTCTTGATATATCATATAAAATATTATCTGATGGTTGGTACTCAAGTAGTGTAATTGATGTAGCAATTTATCCAAAGCCACACTCTATGTATTATGATTAATAGATAGTTAGTACTTGTAGTCACTTCAAGCTTACTTAGGCAGCACTTATATTTCGACGATCAATGTCCAAAATTCTATTGAAGTAATATTTTTGTCCCAACTTATATCATCTTTTTCTTTTGAGAAATGTATGTTGCACCATTTGTTCCTTAAGTCTACTATCTTTTCCTTTAAGGATTTCCTTGTTTTTGAGGTGAGATTATATGTACATAGTACCTTTTCATGCCTCATGCCTTTCTACGCTTATTGCGTGTCCAACACAGGCTTCTAATTTTCTCAACAACATCCCAAGTTCGCCTCAATCAGGGCCTTACCTTATCACCATGTATTCGTACTACACTTTTAAGTTCATAATTGTACGTTTCCCTTTCATTCTGTACTTGTATTCCTTTAATCATATCTATCTTGGATGCTTCCATTAAAAATTCCCTTGTCATTTCCTAGCACCCATTTTACCTCGTTGCTCATATTTATACAACTTGGCCTTTCGTAGCTCCGTCACTTTTAGCATTCGTATCTTCGGCTACGCATGTCATGTCTTATTGCTACACTGTTATCTCGCTTTCCTCTTGTTTATTCCTTTCAGTTTCTCTTATTTTTCTTGTGCTCACTATCATTTACGTTATCGCATCACCTTTATTCAAAACTTTCCCTACAGAACTTGATAAGTCTCTCCTATTAATTCTATAGCTCGCTTCTCTGTCTCACACTTACCTTTGTATTCTTGTCACACAGACCACACCATATCTTTGGCTACTTTTTCACTAGGCCTTACTTATTTCCATATCGATCCTCACTATTTTCACATTATACTCCGTTCGTATTCAGTCCTATAGTATAATACTTCTCAACCTTTTTCACGATTCCTACTATGGGTTAATTGCCCTTGGTGAAGTAAGCGTACTTAATCTTTTACCCTTCTTAGTCAGTCTTATCCTTAATATCTCACAATCGCTCTTATTAATACTTCATATCCATCACAATTCTTCTTCCCTGGTACTCTTGTCTTAATCATACTATTACTTCTTTTGACTATAGTTCGTCACAGTTTATCCTTGTGTATCAATTCAGTAGGTGCCTTAAGATATTCTTATATCCGGATCTACCAGTCTTCTCTAAATCATCTCTTAGGATCACAAGTCTTTTCCAACTTCGTTTTACGTATACTATCCTTCATCCTATGGAAGCATTAAAAGGCAATAACTCAACTATTATAGGAGTTCTAATACCAAGAAGTGGGTAAGAATTACGAGTCATGCCTGGTGTTTTATGAATGGAATTATCCCGACATTTGATATACAAACCACTTATGGGTAAGACATGCCAAGAGAAAAGAAGCATACCTTCACATACTCATTACTTCCTAACATATGGAAGGCTTGAGAAGCCCTAGTTCAATTACTGTAAAGGTGCTTTCATCAAGAAGTAAGTAAGGAACGTGGATTACACTTGGCATTTATGATTAGATTTACCCTCAAGCTCATATCATTCATTACTTAACTTGAAGACATGCCAAAGGAAGAAAAATATAGCTTTACATACCTCTTGTGGGTTACTCGTAACCACATTCGCGTCGTCGTCCTCTGAACCTATTTAACAAAAAAATAATACTCATATTAATAACCTTCAACTCTCCAACTCCTACATTTGAATTCAAGTAACCATATGAACCATTTCCTTGTTTGCCTTTCTCGACTAGTTTATAAGTTAATTAAGAAGTTAAAGGAAATCGGCCAGCACCTCCCCTATAACTTGCCCTATCAAAAGTTCCGTTTTAACCTCCAAGCCTTAGAAGAAATATTAAAAACAACAACCAGCATCTATACAACATTGAATTACTACAATACGATGCAATACAAGTTCCAAAGGACTCGCCCAAACTCACGATATCAAAATAAGGTTTTCTATCTCTATTTCATAAAACCTTTAACCACATGAACCGGAGGGTTATGTGGCTGAAACCAGCAGAAATTATACCCATAATTAGACATGTTTCCATCCCTGCAACACTACAAAATAACTCCCAATGCAACACCAAAATAACCACGACACTAGCCAAACTTTAACCCATTAGAATATCGTCAAAACAGCCCTTATACGGCCTGCATTATTCTTCAGCCATAACGTGTATATTTCCGCATCTCCAACTCATATTTACACATCCATAACATGCTTAAACCTTTACCAAAATGAGGGAGAAATGAATCAAGCCATACCTTGCTAAAAATTGACTTCGAAAGCTCCTTAACGTGTAGAAAATTGGTGGGGCTGCTCGTTGCACTATTTCGCTACACCAACTATTAATTCACATTTTTAACACCTTTATTTAGTTGAAGAATAACTTAGATAATTAATTGACGGAACAAAATCGGAGGAATTACCTTGGAGGAGCAAGCCGTAGCTCTCCTTACTTCTTCCTCTAGTTTCCTCTAAAGTTTCTCTAAGTTAAAAGATGAGAAAATGAATTCCTTAGTCATCAAACTAGGAATACATACCTCACTTTTGGAGGTGACATGTGGCAAGCCCCTCGGGGTGATACTTGGCATCCCCCTAGAGTTCCACCTCATCCATACACCCAATCCAAAGATGCCATGTAGCAGTGTAGGGTCCACTCAAACTAGGTGGGTCACCTACTTGGTCCAAGTAGGTGCATCACCTACTCAGTCCAAGTAGGTGCATCACCTACTTGCTTCGAGTGGGCGCATTGTATCCTTATTTCTCTTTCATGAGTTTGTAATCTCGTCTCACTTTAAGAGCCTATGTAATCCTTGCCACTTAAGCTCGACATGTACTCTGGTAGCTTAATTATATAAGCCCTCCAAATTGGTAGCTTACACAAGTAAGTCGAGTTCCACAACTTGTTATTTGGCCTCCAAATACCTTCAAATCCTTATAACTCTATTTTCAACCTTCCCTATTATGGGACATCTCATCCTCCCTTCCTTAGAGTTATTTGAAAACATTGTAGATACTCTAGATCACGTGCCAACTTTTAAGAAGATTAAGAAAGCATTCCAAGGTACGAAAGTATGAGGCCTAATAGTTGATGTTGCCATTATTGGCGGGAGTGTCTACGACTTAATGTCCTTTTCTATTGTAGCACCTATTTTGAAGCCTTGGCGTAGTAGTTTTCACCTAGATAGGTTTGTGAATTACAGTTGGATCTCATTTTTGGAATTAGATCTAGAATCCTCTTTGCTTTCTTTTGCTGTTTGGTAGGGCTAGTTGTATTTGTAATATCGAGGTTATATTCTTAGTTGGATCTGGAGGTACAGATTGACTAGCTGAGCACCTATTTCCTTATTTCCTCCTTTTTTACCCAGTTAGGGTTGATTTCCCTTTTGGTATTTATTGTTGAGTTAGAGTAGATTTCATCCTTAGGCCTTGGTTACAGGTTAGTTGCATATGCTTGTCTTGTTTCTATGCTCAAAAAGGTAATGTGCTCCTGGCATCCTTATTATATGTGATTGTGTGTGCTGTTGGGTGCTCATGATGGCATTTATTGCATTGGATCCTTGTATTCTCGCAGATGTAGTCGACCTCAGTGCATGCATTATTTCTTAGCATTGATTTGAGAAAGCTGGGTTGGAACCCAAACTATTTTGTACCAATTTTTTAATGAAGGTTGTACTACTTTTATTACTACTATTTTTAGTGGACTAGAGGCATTGAGGATGCCCTTATTTTATAAAATTGGATCGAGGCATCGAGAATGCACTCATTTTATTATTTTGGTTTGATCGGAGAGAGGTTTTGACCCTTTCTATACAGATTTGACTATTTATCTCTGGTCACCATGATAGATCAGATTTTGATGATCGAACATACAGATTAAATAGATAGATATATTGATATAAGACCTAGATTTGGACTAGGCAATTATATGGGAATTCTTTAGCCCATATGGCGATCTTAAAGAGGTGCATGGGTCTTACTTCCTGGCCAGGACTGGAAGTAGGTGTGTATATCTTGGTATGAGGCACTTGGCATTGATGGCACTAAATTTATATGCATTGCCTATCACCAGTATAGCTGTTTGTATATGTCGATAATATGGGATCCCTTATATGTTTACCTTTTTGTGAGTGAACCTCTTAGGCAAATCGGGGCTCAGGAGGTATTGTCTGACTATTAATGTGTTTCTGGTGGTATAAAGGGTGGTATCTTATTTAAAGGTAGTTACTGCCCTTGTTTTTATTTAGTTAACCTTTTTGTTTAGGGATTTAGTTGATACAGTTCTTTGGACGTTTATATGATATTTTTGTTTACTTCGGTTAGTAGGTAGTCACTTAGTTGTCCACATTCATAAAGTGTTTTCATATTTAGCTTTTGGGCTAGTACTATTCGGTATGTTATTTGTTTCCTTGCTTGTTCTCTATCTTGTCCCTCCCTTGTATTAGATGTTTCTTATTGCAATATTCCGTGTTCTTCTTGCTAGTTACTTGTGATATATACTCCTTTCTTATATGTTCTTTATACTTACTTTATCTTTGGAGCTCAATTGACCGGTGCATGTTGAGTTCCACTTGTTGGTGCTCACACTACACTTCTTTACCCTCATATTATGGGTTTTCTTTGCTGATTTAGATATCGAGCAAAGTAGCTCTTGGATTTTGGAGACTTGGGTGAGCTCTTGGCGTTCATAGTTTCCTATCTCCCTCAATCTCAACTTCGACTAGTATTTATTTTATATTCGAAGATAATTATGCTATTATTATATCTGTATAAACCTTTTACTCCTTTATTTAGTCTAACGGCTCTACTACCAACTTATGCTAGGTCTTAGGGGTTATCTTATTATATTGTTTTTATTCTTCTTTTCTTCTTATTATTATCATTATTTTTCTCTTCTTTTCTTCCGTTTGTGATGGTCTATTGCCTATAGATCTACACTATTGTGGTTAGGCTTACCTATTGGTGTGTTAATAGTAGGTGCCATCATGATCTAAAAAACTAGATCGTGACAAAGTGGTATTATAGCCTAGGTTTGCTGATATCATCGGTATAAGAGCAAGTTTCTATTAGAGTCATGTAGATCAAAGTTGAGACGTTTGTGTCCTGTCTTCAAGAGGCTATAGGCATTTGAGGGAAACTCCATTCTTTTTTCCTTATAATGTGAAATTTCTTTGATCAAACTCTAAATACTTTCTTACAATTCATTCCTTCTTAGATAGATTGTACGAGATTTTCGATAGGCGTGGCTAGAGAATTAGTACATCCTACTCGGGATTCGATATTATCTATGAACACCTCATCTCTTTTGGATCCAACATTGGAGATTTTACATCTTGTTGAGCATACATAACAAGCATAAGTAGTTTTGGGTGTATCGAGTGGTTCGCAGCCTAGGGTTGGACTTACAGGTTCTCAGCAGGATCCTTTATTGGTCTCTAAGTATGTGATAGATTTTCTAAAGTTGATGGGTCATGCTCCTACACTTTTTTTGAAGGAGTGAGATATGAATCAATGATTTATTGAGAGATTGATTTTGCCGCTACATGTAGCATCCCATAACTTAATAACAATTGAGTTTACTTTTCCCCAGGTGGTCAGTTATGTGAGGCCTATGGAACATGCATGTATGGAGACTTACAGGGGTAGAGATAGGAGGTCACTCTATTATAGGTGTAAAGGTAGCATCTTACCTTAGGTCAGGTATCTCTCAGTGTGGGTCAGCCACCCCCTCAACCTATCGAACCTATAGCGAGAGCACCTCAGGTTTCAGGCAGTCCTGTGATAGGTTATGGCACCCATATCGGAAAGAGTTTAATACAGACTTCTTAGAATGTGCCTTTTGCGTATCCAAGTTCTAGGTCTATTCTATGCCAGACAAGCCATCTCAATAGGTTGCAGTTTGTAAGGAGTGTTAGACATGCAATGAGTCAGGATATTTGGCTTGGGATTGTCATACAGTTACATGTTGTAGGTGACAAGCTTTATAGGATCAGGTTTATAGGGCTCAGGGACAGTCAGTTAGAGGTGGTAACCCGAGTGTTATAGTTAGTGGT
Source organism: Solanum dulcamara (assembly GCF_947179165.1). Lineage (NCBI taxonomy): Eukaryota > Viridiplantae > Streptophyta > Magnoliopsida > Solanales > Solanaceae > Solanum > Solanum dulcamara. The sequence goes on from NC_077242.1 coordinate 62,397,191, forward strand.
ACAATTTTTTAGTTTGAGGCTATTCCATGCTTTTGCATGTCAAAAAAAGGCTGAGGCTCCAAGTATCAATCAAATCTGCGTATGTTTTATTTCTAGGACCTTTCTTACTTGTAGTGCCGAGGTTTTTGGGTCTTCGTACACATCGGTGATTACTTAGCGTGTTAGATTAATGTTGCAATTTTAGTAATTACTTTACTTGGACTTATGTGGGCATGCTTACTTGGCCTAATTACTTGCCTATTTTTTTCTATTGTAGCTTTACTTAAAATTATGTGTATGTGTTATTCTTTCGTAGGTGATTTCTTTTAATATTGGATCATATAGGTATTACTGTTATGTTGCCATAGTTTTAAAGTTATACCTTGTGGATGTTGAGCTTAGTTGATTTCTATTGTAGGCTTTGTTCAATTATTCTAGAGTTTCTTGGCCTTAGTCGTTTTCCCTTCCTACCTTGCCCCCTTATATGATTAGCTGGTGTGGGGTTACTTCCGAGAGAAGGGTATGTCAGAAGTTGTAGCCCTTGTGGTCTACTGTAGATCTCATTTGTGGATCTTTTTTTTTTATTTCCTATTCTTAGTTCCTAAGGTAGAGAAGTTAAGGTTTGCCCTTCGAATTTATTGGGCTGCCTCTTCATGATAAGTTTGATGGTTAAGTTATCTATTCAGTTTGTTGTGTGATGTGGTGACAGATGACTATGTTTGAATTGGAAAGACTGGGAATGGAATTTTCTCTGGTTATTTTACGTATGGTGAAGATTTAGCTTGAAGTGCCATGTAAAAAAGCTTCTATTTGCTTTTAGGAAAGATATAAAGTAATACAATTATGATTTACCAGCAGTTTGCTACAAAGGGGTGATTGTAGAGCGAGAGCATTCATATTTGTGAGCCGTGATTTGTTTGAATTGCCTTTGTGTGCTCTTATGATTATTGACTTTTAGTTGGATATTCACTACATTTCAAAAATTTCAGTTACAGTCTTCTTTTACCTTACAACTAGGACTACCTTTAATCACTATGATTTTGTGTTGTGCCTTTATGCTATCGGTAAACTACAATAGGTGTGTTGATTTTTCAATGAGTCAGATTGTTGATTTGGGTCTTCTGTTGTCGCGTGCTTTAACTAATTTAGAATTTGGCTTCCATGGGTGAATGGAATTTCTCTTCGAAAGCTCAACCTTAGGATGGAGTCAAAGTAATTCACGGGATCATCTCTTTGTATCTTGTTCAGGGTGTGAGGATCGAGTGTGTCATTGTGGTTAGCTAGCAGTGTTCCTTGTTGTGTATCGTGCGATGGTTCAGCTTCATTTGAGTTTCTCTTGATTGGTATAGGTATTTATTCACTACCTACCGAATTATAGTGGTTTACTCTGATTTGTACTCATAGATTGATAAATGGATTCATGTAATTAGTTTTGATTTCTTTTAGGTTAGACTTTCTTATTGGTTCATTTTTCTAGAAGTTTTGTTAGTAGCAGAGTGACATTAGGGTTGGTCTCAGTGCAATTTTTCTTTCCACCCATGGATTTGGTTGTCCCTTATATAATCTTTCCAATTTTGAAAGATAAATTTCTGACTCAAGTTATGGATTTGGGGAGTCATTAGGTTAGATTTTAAGCTTGTGCCCTCGGTTGAGTTGCTTATTATGGGTTCTTGCCGCTCTTCAATATTTAGGTGGTGCTTGCATGTCCTTTGTGGTTATTTGGGCAGTTTTCAGATGGTGTTGAGAATTATTACGGTGGTTTAGGATCGGTAGGACACCCATGATGACTAAAGAGTCTTGATTTTTGAGTATAAATGAAGAAATTCAACTTGAGAGTTATTCAACAGTTTCTCTTGTATGTTGGTTGCCTAATCATGAAGTGTCTGTCTGATTTTGGTTTATCTCGGGATAGTCTATTATGCTTAGTTGAGTTTGTTCTTGTGGGGTGCAAGCCAATATCAAAAGAGAGGAATTAGAAGTTGGGTTGAGTTATAAGAAGAAGAGTCAATTTGGGTCTTTTCTTATAGCTTGAGTTCTGGGTTGGTGTTGCCTGACTCAAGAAGGTAGATGTAGGCCTGGTGGAGCTTATGGACCAAGCGTTATAATCTTTTCGTTCCCTTGGGTTCTTTTCTCGCCTTGGACTTTCGAGGACGAGATTCCTTTTTGTAATGACTCTCCAAGTCATTTTTTCCTTTTTATGGGAGACATATCTGTCTTTTAAACCTACCATGAAATGTGTCGCCTGACCCCTCATATAGTACCTTCCACAGAATGTGTGGCCCGACCCCTCATATAGTACCTGCCACGGAGCGTGTGGCCCAACCCCTCTTATGGAACCTCCCACAGAGCATGTGACCCGACCCCTACTTCTCATAATTTCCACAAGGTATGTCATTTCAATTGTGCCACAGAACTAATGCAAATAGACATGTTCAAACAAATAATGAGAATATGATGATTTGTATAGCAACACAAACTTTTGTATCAAAATAGTCATGACAGATCTCAAATATTGAGTCAATATCATAAGTCACATCATGCACATCCTTATAAGTCATCAAATTTCTATTTCATTACCCCTTTATCACATAATTAGGATTGAACAGTGAGTAAGTACTTCAAGTCAATTCACATAATAACATTAAGGCTATCATAGAATTTCATCAAACTCACATCAATTTCAAGTCAAGAAGTTCATAATTTTGATCAAAATCATAGAAAACATTGCCTTTTATTATCCTTGTCAATAAGTTAAGATTAGTTCATGTAAGAATTCAACCTATAACACTTTCTCCATTACTCCCCAAGATATACAAGAAAGAAAATTTGAGGATTCTACATGATTTATGGAGTTTTAGAAGTTCACTTGCCTTAGTAAAATTCACGATCAATCACTAACTTGAGCCTTCCCTTTCGTTGGGCTTCTAAATTAATGCAATCTAATAAAATAAATAATCACAATAATATTTTGAAACTAATAACACCCATATTAATATATGTCTATTCTAGATTCAAAAACTCACCCAAATCTATAATCAGGTTATCAATCACGATAACAATTAATATGTCTAGAATGCATATGCCGCAATAGTTTGGCTTTCCGTGAAAGATATACTATTATTATTTTTTATCAGAAAGTGTCATTCTAGAACTATATTTAATTCTTATATGTGGGCCACAAGTTAAAGAATTCCACATTAATTATGGACTTTTCCCATTAATCATCAACTATATTAATTATTTTAAATTATTCATCAGTTAAAAGACCTTAGTTATCGAATAGTCTCAAAATTTTTAATTTAAATTTACAAAAGTGTATTTTATGTAAGAGAGTGTACTCGTTCTTAGAATGACCCAATAGGTCAATACAAAATATCTTGACGGTCCTTGTATAGTTTCAAAGATAAGCAACATGTATATCTGCACCGATCTTCGGAACTCTACTAGACTTAAATTGTACACATGCACGACCTATAAGACTGTTATAGCTCACACTTTTGTACATTGGAACATGTTTGTTTTTTCTCTAAATGGTTTTCATGTGACCCATGTTATCTATGGAGTTCTATTTGAGTAGTGACGATTGGAAATAGGCTTGGAAGGATGTGAAAAGAGTTGGAGGTCAAGTACTAAGTCATGGTAATCAACCTACTTGCGTAAGCTACTGACTTACATGTTTTACATAATTAAGCTACTTAAGTACATGTTGAGCTTAAGTAGGAAGGATTATGTAGGTTCTTAAAGTGAGATGAGATTACGAACCCACGTAAGAGGAATAAGGAGGCGATGCACCTTCTTGGAACAAGTAGGTGATGCACCTACTTGGACTAAGTAGATTATGCACCTACTTGGACCAAGTAGGTGACACACGTGGTTGGGTAGACCCCACCCTACCACGTGGAAGCCATGAGGTGGGTGTATAAAGTGAGGTAGCATCCTAGGGGCTGGACATGTGTCACCCTCTAAGGAAGGTTATATATAAATCATCTTATGACTAAAACTATATTTCATCATTTTAACTTAGCCAAAAGTGAGAGAAAAATAAGAGTGAAAGAGAAAGGGAGCTACAGCCTAGGTTCATCAAGGTTAATTCTCCAATTTTACTCCATAAATTAATTATCTAAGGTACTCTTCAATTATGTAACGGTGTTTAACAATGTAAATTAATAGTTGGGGCAGCAAGGAGGTTCAACGTGCGCCTACAATTTTCAGCAAGTTTGGGAAGTCGTGTGTTAAGGTAAGGGTTGCTTCTCTTGTCACACCTTTTAGTAAGGGTTTACACATGTTGTGGGTGCGTAAATATGGAATGGAAATACGCTATTATACCTGTTACTGTTGAAGGGTGTTGAAGCCGTGTACATTGTAACGGGTTAAAGTTTGGTTAGTGTTTTCATTAGTATGGTGTTGTATTTGGAGTTAGTTTGTATATTTTGTAGGGCTTGAAATATGGTTAAATATGGGTATAAATGCTTTTGGTTGCAGCCACATTGTGCTTCTTTCCGTAAGATTGTGATTTTACGAAATAAAGACTGAAAACCGTATTTTAATGCCATAGTTTTGGGCAAGCTGTTTGGAGCTTGTATTGCATAATATTGAAGTGGTTTAATTGTATATGGCTTCTGGTTATTGTTTTTGATATGGCTGTACCAATCGGAGATTAAATTGGAAGTTTGGATAGGGCAAGTTATAGGGTAGATGCTGCCCAATTTCCGTTAACTTCTTAACTAACTAGTGGGCTAGTTGAGAAAGGCGAATGAGGAAATGGTTCCTATGGATACTTGAATGTAGATTTAGGAGCTATAAAGTCGAAGGTTATTAATATTATTATTAATTTCGTGTCAAATAGGGTGAGGAGGCAACGAGACGAGCTTGGTTATGGTTGATCCACAAGAGGTATGTAAAGCCTATCCCTTCTTTTCTTTTGGCATGTCTTATATATAGGTGATATGTGATATGAGCTTGGGGATACTTCCATTCATAAGCTCTTAGTATGAACCTTATTGACTTCTGAATGTTAAGACTCTTAAAGTAGCTAAGCTACTCCCTTCGAGCCTTCTATATGTGAATAGTAATTGGGGGTATAAGCTCCTATTCTCAAGGAATCTACGATGAATTCCATAAGTTGTTTAGCATTGTCTTGATACATGTCTATAATTCTTGAGGCTCCATTTGATATTTTCCCAAAGGAAATTTAGAGGGTACTTGACGATATTTATCCTGATCTTCAAGTGATGGTTCACTTTGAGTATTCCATTGAGTCTCAGATGATGATTTAAATTGCATATGGTTACACACTACTCTGCTCGTGTATACTATAACACATCTTTCAGTGAGTCCTTCGCTGGGTATGTTATAGTGCTTAGTTTTACTATATTGTTCATCGAGTCCCTCAGTAGAGGGTCGAGTATGGTATATACATATAGGATCGGGTCGTACATTCCTCGACATTATTTTACTATATATGGATCGGGTTGTATGTTCCTCGGTATTATTTTACTATATAAGGATCGAGCCATGCATTCCTTAGTATTATTATATATATATAGGGATAGGACCGTACGTTCCTCGACACTAATAGATATGATACCGGTATATGATAGATTCACGGAGTCCACAATGGACCGGATATGATATATGATAGTATCATGCATGATTTTATTTTATAAGACACAAGTAAAGTGATTTCTTAAGTATTATACTTGTCTCCTGAATCCCTACTTCAGATATGATCTCATTTATTATATGTTATGCTTTATATGCTTAGTACATATATTGTATTGACCCCCTTTATTCGAGGGACTGGGTATAAGTGCTGCTGGTTGCAGCCACATTATGATCCTTTCCGTAAGATGGTGATTTTACGAAATAAAGATTGAAAACCATATTTTAATGCCATAGTTTTGGGCGAGCTGTTTGGAGATTTTATTGCGTAATATTGAATTGGTTTAATTGGATATGGCTGCTGGTTATTGTTGTTGGTGTGGCTGTATGAATCGGAGATTAAATTGGATTTTTGGATAGGGCAAGTTATAGGGGAGATTTGGAGTAGTGTGGGCATCACAACGACTCGTATTGAGTACCACGATCCATATAGGGTCACGTGGTGAATTTCCTTAGCCAAAAATTTGGGGATGTTCCTGGATTGCACCCAACATGGCCAATGGTAAGCACCACAATCCATGGTGAGGCCTCATGGTGGTTGCCTTAGAAATTTCATTGCCTACCTTGACTCCTGTTGGCTGGCCTCCCCAATACGACACCTACCATGGCCAGTAGTAAGCACCACAACCAATGGTGAGTCCTCGTGGTGTCTACCTTCTCCTGGAAAAGGTCCTTCATGGACAGTGGTGTAGACCAGGGTCCTTGAAGGGTATCTTGGTGTGACCCATGGTCCAAAACTCATTGTTACACTTTTGTAAGTCAAACATAATGCCTTTCACGCCATGGCATGGTTCACTCCTAACTTCCCCTTTCTAAGCTTCACACAAAACTTCGAAGAAAATAAGGCCATTGGCTATCAACTTATGCACATCTCATTTTCCTAAAAATTAACAAAAACACATATCAAACTAACAATATGCGCTAAAGTACTCACAATAACTCTATATTTTGAGCGTCGAAAATGTCTTCTTTTGGAGACACATCAACACCCTCAACTTAGAATCATTGCTTGCTCTCAAGTAGTACAACCAAATAAAACCAAATGACGGAAAAACACAAATACCTAATAAGAAATATATAGAAACCCTAAAACATAAACCACATACCCAACTTCACTTATACAATGCACTCATGTTCTAACCAACTTGCAAGGATTACTTCATGACATCGTACTATCATAGAGCCCGTTTGGATGGGCTTTAAGTTGGCCAAAACCAATTTAAAGCCCTTTTTTAGCTTTTAGACGTGTTTGCCTAATGCTAACCTTAAGACATAAAGTTCTTCAAGTCAGTCAAAAATGAAAAGTTAGGATTCCTAACTTTTTATTTCTAAGTGCTTAAAATCATTTTCCTTGATCATGGAAATTAATTTTATATCCCTTATATTTTAAGTAAATTCCCAAACTCCCATTTTTATTCCTTTAACCCTAAAATTCACATAATTTTCCTCATTTAAGTACTTTTATCCAAACACTCAACTGCTTATTTATAAAAATAACTTTCAGCACTTCAAAGTTCTAAAAGCACTTCATACATAAAAGTTACTTTTTTTAAGCTCATCCAAACGGGGTCATAGTTAACCAAACCAATGCAAACATTCATGTACTAGTAAATGTAGTAACAAAACAACAGAATCATAGTGCACTCGCCATAAAGAAGTCCCTCACATAGTGTATATAGGAAAAAAAGAGAATGGAACAAAACTACTCGCACTCTCAAAAGAAGTTCAAGCAATACAAAAGTACTGACCATTAGTTTGCCCTTATTTTCAACACTTCAACTCTTGAATAGTCTTTTTAGGATCACATTAGGACTTTTTTGTCTTGTAATGTAGGCTGGCTTGGGTTCATGTAGGATACATTTACGATAAAAGTGAAAACTTTGCCCCTCCAGACGCTATTTTGACTCAGCTACTTCCCACCAAATTTTAGTCGTTCCCTTATTCAATCATGCTATATTTTTGGGAGTAGTTTCTTCTTTTGTTCATTATTTTTTTATTTCTTGATTATTCATTTTTGCACTTATTTTCTCTTTTATTTACGGCCACAACGCATCTTTGTTTTCTTCTCATTACACAATTCTTTTCATGCCCTAACTTTTCTGCTTCTCCTTATAGTAGTCACCCTCTACTTAAGCTTTTGGCATGAATTGAGGTATACATTCTCCAAGGAGGGACCATGAGCAAGATAAAGGTTGTTTTTCCCTATAGTGTACACCCTCAATTGAGGATTGCAGTCTGAGTTGAGGTACAAATTTTCCTTGGAAGGACCAGGGCAAAAATAAGAGTTCACAAACAGAATGGGAAGGTCATTTGTGGTATGTCAAAGAGAAAAAAAATCTATTCAGGCTCAAACAGTTGGTTCAAAGAGCACAATTTCATTTGGTCGGTCAATTTGAGGGTATGTGGCTAAATATCATTAATGTCCTATGATCCTCTCCTAATCAAGTTATGTAATTGTTATGTTAAGACAAATTGGGGAAAATCTGGCTTACAAAAGCATCAATCAAACTACACAAATTCAGCTCACATGTGCATGAAATTGATCCTATGCTATTTTGTACAAATCAACATGGTCATAACCATCATTTAAACAAATCACTGTGTACAATGTTACAAAGATCCTAGCAAATCAGTTATCACAATTTAGATGCAATCACACAATCATTCGAGATTTTTAAATAGGGGCTTTTTTCACTATCACGGGCTACTACAAGCTATTCTAGACACTTGTATTAACACAAACAATCTAAACATGCCAATTCTACTATTTAATACACCTTTAGAAAAAAAAACATGGAAAGAAAACCTCTGAAGAGGTTAGGATGCTCTACTCCTCATCAAAATTTGTGCATTGTCCTCAATGTACTTATAGACTCCAAAGCATAACATAAGGGTAGTTATCATACATGTGATGCCCTAAGCATCAGTAGTAGGTTACCTGACTACTCAGACTTCATCAAGTATCCATATGGGTTGCCTCCCATGAAGCACTTGATTTAATTTTGTGGAACGACATCCTTAAGCTGCGCTACTTCTTCATTTTGGTTTCAAAATAGTGTCACTACGAAGTGCACCATTCTTTGTTTAATTCACCATAGGCGACAATTTCCCCATTTGTTGCTTCAATTGCTTGATAAAGGTTGAGTGTGACTCTACCACTTGGGTCATTTTGGACATGTCACCCTTTAGCTCCTTGACACCAGCTTTTGTAGATTTTGTCTTTTGCAGCATTTTATTTAGTATCTCTTCCATCCTTGAGTTCCTCGTTCCAACTCCACCCCTAGCTCTTTTTCCAGGATGCACATAAATACCTCTCTAGTCATTTTTGTAGTGATCCATATTATGCCAATTACCTTGATCGTGGTGTTTTACCCTATCTTAATATACATCTCTTTGAAAGTTCTGACCTTGATTTCCATTATTGTAAGTTTGAAAACCCCTCTGATTGTTCGTATAATTCACTTCTTCATCGTTGATTAGGTTGTCATAGAGACCTACAGCATCTAGAACATTTAGCTTTTCCAACCCTTCTGCCAGCAATCATTTGGAAAGATAGTCCATTTGAGTCCGCATGTGAGTCATGTCTTGATCATGTTCCTCTACTTTCCTTTTCTTCTCCATTGACATCTCAAATGGGAAGTCAAAACTTCTCATATTAGTGTCTATAGTGTACCAAGCTCTCCTATTCTTTGCGAACTGATCCAAAATTATTGTGGTTTCCTAAAATGTCTTGGTCATGAATGAACCTCCACAAGCTTAATCAATAACTGGTTAGTCACAAAGTTACAGGATCTATAAAATAACTCATTTAAGTGCTCATCAGCCAGATTGTGATTGGAACACTGCTTTATCTTTTGCTTGAATCTCTCCGAAGTCTCGTGTATTGATTCAGTAGGTAGATTGTGATTGGAACACTGCTTTATCTTTTGCTTGAATCTCTCCGAAGTCTCGTGTATTGATTCAGTAGGTAGCTTCTTGTGAGAATTAATTCTATCCTTGATTTGTAGCTTCTAGGATGGTCCCTTTGGGAGGATGCCATTTACAAAGCAAAATATAGTATTTTCTTATAATCTCAAATAGTCAACAAATTTAGAAAACTTATTTTGAAATTCTATTTCCAATTCAACACCATTGCGGGTCCATAAAATATACAAAACTCAAACTAGTAATTATCACAAACCTATTATCTTCCTTTTTGCATAATGACAAGTCAAAGTATAAACCCAGTACATGGCATCCCTTGAGTTAAACGCACACTCCAAAAATAGAAAAACTAGTCACCATGTTCAAGTTACAAGCATATGATTTTGTTTTCACAATCCTTCAAAATTTCATACATGAGTGTCATATATATCCTGTACAAGTCCCCAAAATATTTACAAAACTAGATGCATATGCAAATGTGATCTTCACAAGGGCTCCAAAAAGTCTACTACAAATGGCCATCTTCATATCACGTCCCACACATTAGCTATGATAGAAAAAAAACTATCGCTAAGCATAAAGCATAGTGGTGTATAAACTTTGGGCTTGGATTTGTTCTCGAGATTCTCAATCGCTCTTTTTAGTGGGGAGGAATAGTGCGGGAAGGGAGCGACACTTCCTCGTAGGGTCACCAAAGCAGGCCGCAGGGAGCCGCGAGGAGAGGAGCTGAAAGCCACTTCTTCCTTCGCGCAAGCTACGGTCTAACGACCCCATGGACCCATATTCCTATGTTCTTCCAATGTTTACTGTATTACTGGGATTCCCGATGCTTCCTTGGCCGTGTGGAACATGGATTAGTCATTGTAGAGAATCCCTGCCCACCACTCTCCCTGTAGGTCGAGCGGGGTCGGAATAGCATTGGATGAGAAAGTCAACCACTACATTTCTTGAATGGTCGCTGCCTACGGAGTCGGGGAATTCTAACTCTTAACTTGCCGCTTCTTTTTTTCGGTATACCGCTCTGCTCTAACCTTCGGTTCCCGCAACCAAGTTTTTCTTTCTCAGCCAAGCCTACCCCTTTGTGCTTGTCAATCTGTATCCTACATCCTCCTTGCATTTATGCCGGAGACTTAAATTCTTAAATTTTCTTGTTCATCACAGGTGGCTCAATAAGGTAAATGTAAGCCCAAGTGAACAAGTATATCAAAGTATCAAACACAAATCTTGAAGAGTTTCAAAATATCAATATTAATATTCGAAGGCTCAAGTATCAAGAAAACTTACAATTCAATTCAAAAGAGTTGTCAAATAATCAATTTCGCCCAATATAGATACGCCATGCCTTCATACTAAGCACAATCAGTACCAAAATAGACTGAATCCCCAAAATCAAGAAGGACCGAAGCCCATATCAAGAAGGGTCGTCACCCAATATCAAGAGAATCAAGAACCATATTGAAAGTGGCTTTCCACTCATAGTCGAACATGGATGAAAATCCATCGTCAAGACAAAATGTAAATCCAAAGTCAAGATGGGAAAGATTTGAATAGAGAGACATGCCAATATCGAGGATGAGTCACCATAACAAGAAAGACAAAGTCTCAACAAGAATGCAAAATAATCAAGCAATTCATACAAATGGGCGGTTTAGCGAAAGTTTTGCAATACTTGAGATAATAGTCAAACCATAATACAAGACAAGGAGTAAGAAAATAACCCATCAAAATACTTCAAATTTTAGACAATAAAATATTCCAAGTTCAAGTTTATACACAAACCTTGGCGTTTTAGCACATAACAAGTTCGACCACAACTCGAGGAGTTCAATTCATCTACGTCATAGACCAACCAAAGTCTACTTCATCAAATAATTCCTCATAGCTTGTATGAGAGAATATACACCTTAAATACACAATCAAATGTCTAATTAAGTTTAAAAGTCTCAGCATATCAAAACTAAATGTGAAATCAATGAAAATCCGCCCAAATTATCAAAATAGAAATTCTGGACAACACTATTGTCTTGTATCATTGCTTAGTTTCGAAGGGGTAAATGGGAGAAATAGGCTTTGTGGCCTCAATTAAAGTTATAGACATATTTCTTAGGGTCGAATATAATTTTGAATCACCCCTACAGAAATTCTATACAAACAGATATGCCCAAAATACCAACAGTAGTCCATGTAGGATTTTCAAAACCAAATCTGGGCAGCACCTCCCCTATACTTCATCACCCGTTTTCGAGCAGATAAAAGCAAAACTGGATTTTAGAACTCAGATGAAATTTATAGCCCTATAAAATATATTTCCAAAATATCTTCAATCACTCAAAACGAAACTTTACACAAGGATTTATACTAATATTACTAACGGCAGTCCCATCCAAAAAGAGTTTGCAAAACAAAGTTTATTCCCCCAATTTCGACAAAAACAACAACTTATCAACAACAATATAAAAAATCATTATACATCATAACTTAACTAATCTCATCCATTTAATCCAACCAAAATAGCCCCTAATCCATAAGTCTCAACAAAGCAACAAACAAGTGTGCAACGCTACTTCCTCCGTTTTAATCCGTTAAATCTCTAAACAAGTTTGTTAACGAGAAAAAGAACCTCAATCTTAACTTAGGTATGAATAAACAATGAAAACACACTCCTTCTTAGCTGATTTGTAGTTCAAACTTAAGGCAACGCAATGGGCAACACCTTTCTTTTCATGGGCTTCGGAATTCGGGACTCGAATTTGGGTTAAAATGGCTTTTCTTAGCCTAGGAGTTCTCTCTCTCACCCTCTAAATTTTTTTGGAAACTTATGGTCTGAAAATGAAGAGATAAGGCTGAACTTATCCTTTAAATGTAAGTGAAAATGGGCTTGACCTGACTTGGAATCGGGTTGGGCCCAAAATCGCTACCCAGCTTGACCTTTCTACCTTAAAACATCCATAACCTTATATCTCGATGTCACATATGTTCCCACAACCTATGGTTGGAAAGTTTTTTTAATTATCTACAACTTTTATTTTATGAGTTTTCCCAAATTCTAATGGGTTTATGTCCAACCAAAGTCAAATCACCTGAAAATGTAACTAAAAAAACATTTTTTTTCTTCTTAAAACAAAATTAAGGTATTACAAAACATCTCCGTAAATGCTTCCCTCAGCTCCGTCCAAGTTGTGATAGATTCATATGGAAGCTCACTCAACCACATCATTTCCTCCCCAAATAGAGACAATGAAAATAGTCACAATCGTATGACTGATTGGCTAACCCCAGGAATTTCAGATGACTTGCAGGTGCCGATAATGTTCATCTAGTGTTGGTTTGCATCATCACTTCATGCTCCGCTAAATAATCCCTTTGGGTTCAATATTTACACCATGGTACTAGTGATAGTGAACTTCACACTTTGACATAGTGGTGGGAGGACTATAGCTCCAGTAGCTCCAGCGCTATCCGTATCAACATCATCATCAACTAGGCACAAGTTCACTGTTCTCTGACCTCTGCCCCTCAATTCTTCATGAAGTTCATCCCTATTGCCAATATGATTCCTGCCTAGATTTTAAGCAATCTCTCTTAGCCTTCGCACCTCATGCTCTTGTACATACATATTTTGAATTGACTTTTGCAGTTCATGATATTAGAGGAGTAGTGGTTCAACCTTACTGCGGGTGATGGCCATGAACTACCTGTTTTTCTTCCAAATCAAAAACAAAAATAAGAAGAAAAAAGAATAAAATTAAGAAATAGAAGTAAAAACTAAAAAAGTAACTAATAGCATATTTCAAATCCATATTCCCCGGCAACGGTGCCATTTTTAATAAAGTTTAATTATACCTCTCAAAAGAAATATAGACAATCATTAGCAATATATTTACCTAACTAAGAGTTGGGGTCGACCCCACAAGGAATAGGTTGAAACAAGTCTATTACCAAGCACTTTGCAACTATAGTTTCTACTTCCGAAAATAAAAGTGGGGGTTTTTGCTTTGAGTTTAGATCAATTAACAATGTAATGACAAGTAAATAAGATTTAGTTTGTAAACAATATGAAGACTAGGCTAGGGTTATATTCCCCATGACATATAATTTAAGAGAAAAATCGTATTCATGATATCGTTCAATGTATTTTATGTAAAATCTAGTGAGTTAGGTAACATCTAATTCACCGTCCGGTCCTTATTAGAAGTGTTTCCTTCTTCTCCTCTCAGTCTTAGAATGTGTACTTTACTAACCCTTTCTATAGATGTCAATGTAGTATCACCTCCCGGTCTCAATTAACATAGATGAAGTTTTGTTCTTTAGAATTTTTGTTGTGATAACTTTTTCCTAATTAGTTCCTCCCTCCCTAGAAAATACTGAATAATGGCAAGTTTTCGATGCATTCACTCATTAAGAAAGAATTTTAGATAAAGAAAACCACAATACATGCAAGACAAATCACAAAAATCAATTATACGTTTGCCTACTTTTTTATGTTGTCATGGTTCTCACAACCCTAGTTATGGGATTAGCCTTGCATAATTATAAAAAATAGATCAGAAAAAGATGAAGAAATCATGTGTATAATGCATAGGAAGAAGAGTGAATCAAACACGAATCAACTTATAAATTGAATAATGAATCCTTGAATAAAACCCCAATAGAATATCCAAAAGAAAGCTAAAGAATCCACAAAGAGTCGTAAAATCCTCCTCTTAATGTGTCCAGGCGTGCCAAAATAATAAAAGACTTCCCTCCCCATAATTAAAACCTAATGTGTGCTATTTATAGATGTTTAAACCCTAAATCCTAGTCGAACTAGGAAAACTAGACTTTTTGGAGTCAAGTGGGCATCACCACAACTCGTATTAAGTACCATGGCCCGCATAGGGTTTCAAACTCGAGACCTCTAAAAAATCTACCAAGACCTCACCTAGGCCTAAAATTACCTCTTGAATCTAACGAAATAGTTGGAAATCTCTTCTGAGCTTCCAAACTCTAGATGTTGGCCAAAGTCAACTCTAAGGCTAAAAACTCAATAATTTCAAACTTAGGACCTCAATTCCGCGATATAACCCAAAATTTGAAACTAACAACTCCTCTCGACCAAAATTCATGAAATTCCATTCCGACACTCAAAACTCCGAATGGCACCAAATCCTTTATTTCATAATTTAAGCTTTTCAAGGATCAAAACTTTTGAAAAATCAGAACTTTTCAAAGAATTTTCACTATCATTAACATAAACTTATCAAATATGACTCAGGGTAACTCGATAAAGGTAAAACAATCATCTTACAATTTTTTTAAAATTAACCTTCAAGGTCATTATATTATCCACCACTAAAAATCATGTTCGTCCTCAAATATAAAGTAAGGGAAAATATCTGAAGCCTCAAAAATCTGGGGATATCTAGCACGCATGTTAGCCTCTATCTCCCAAGTTGCCTTGCTATCTAAATGGGGCTTCCATTGTACCTTCAATGAAGCTATGCCCTTTGTCTTAAGCTTATGGATTTGCCTATCTATAATAGATATAGGCTCCTCCTCAAATGTCAATTCTGGGCCCAACTCCACAAAATCAACTGATACCACATAGTACTCATCCAGAATATACTTCAAAAGCATGGAAACATGAAACAAAGAATGAAAAACCAATAAGGTAGTTGGCAAGGCTAATCTATAAGCCACATCTCCAACTCTTCCCAAAATCTCAAATAGGACAATGAATTAAGGATTGAGCTTGCGCTTCTTCCAAAACTACCTCACGCCCTTTATAGGCGACGCTTAGAGCCATACATGATCACCCTCTATAAACTTTCAGGGTCAAACTCTCCGGTCTGCATAAGTCTTCTACTACTGTCAACAACCTACCCTGAATCATATAGACTTTCTCCACGGCATCTGTAAGCATGTATATAGCTAAACAATCCATCTTAGTCGAATCAAACCACCTAATTAGAGATCTACATCATCTGCCACACAATGCTTCAAATAAGGGCTTTTGAATACTGGAATGATAACTGTTGTATACAAAATTTGTTAAGCGCAAATATTGATCCCATCTAGCACCAAAGTCAATCACATAGGCTCGAAGTATATCTTCTAGTAACTGAATCATCCACTTGGACTAAACATCAGTATGAGGGTGGAAGATTGTACTCATATCTAATCGAATATCCAAACCATGTTGTTGAGTCCTCCAAAAGTTAAAAGTGAACAATAAACGTCGATTAGAAATGATAAAAATTGGCACCGCATGAAGTCAAAATATCTGATTGATATAAAGTTGAGCTAAATATTCCATTGTATACTTTACCCAAAATGGAATGAAATTGTAACACCCCTTTGTATTCTAGCCTATATTAAGTTCGAGAACTAAGAGCAAAAAGCTGAGAAAAGGTTTTTCTAAGTTTGAATTGAGTACAAGGAAAAGCGGGGGAAGATTAATCTCATAGAGTCACTTGATGACTCATGAAAAGGATTTAATGTCTCGCCAAAGTGCTCAAAAACTCACCCAAAAGTCCTGAAAATATGCTCAGGAAATAAGGAAATCGGCAAGTTGGAAAAAGGTTCGGTGACTCGCCTGCTAGGATTGGCGAACTAGGCATTTCACCAAAAGAATTAGGTAGGTTAGCAGAACAAGGGAAGGACTAGGCAAGGTAAAAGTTAATTTGGTGATCCACCGATTGTGTCAGTGATCTCCGTCGAGCTCATCAAACTTTCTAAAGAAATTTCTTTCAAAGGTCAAGGTGAAGTTGGCGTGAAGGGGGTAGAAAAGGGCGACTCGCTGACAGGTTCGGTGAGATGAGCGTAGCTCGCCAAAAGAATCAGAGAAATTCCTCAAAGAACTCGAGGACATTTAGAGAGCAGGACTAAGAGATTGACAACTCGCCGATGGAGACACTGAGCTTAACCGATCTCTCCTTCTAGTCCCCGTCAAGCTATTTTAATGATATTTCAGACTTTTCCCCACCTTTCCCAAACTAAACTCAAGAAGTTTTAGGGCTAAAATGGAACCCTTATTAGTACCTAAGGATTATTTTCTCTTATTAAAAATTATAAACTTTTGAGAACAAGGATTGGAGAGAATGAGAAAAGCTAGGGTTCAAGGGTTTTAAGCCAAGTCTGTAAATTTTGATTAGATAATCTTTTTTGTAGGTATGTAAGGATCTCACAATGTTTGACTAAGTTCTCCTTTGTTCCCGACACCTCTAAATCAAACTAGGAAAATTAGACTTGTTTTAATATTGCGGTGGTATGTTGCAGATGAATCCTATGAGCTTTAGTATGTCGTGGTTGACTTGGATAATTGGCTGAGCTATATAGAGGAGCCAGTTGCTATTTCTCCAGAGATGTCTCGCACTTGCAATACAGAGCCATTCCTGTTGTTAAGGTCCTCTAGAGGCATCTTCTAGTCAAGGAGGCTACCTGAGAGACCGAGCAGGAGATGTGAGCACAGATTCTCAGCTTATTTGAGCCTTCAGGTACTTCTTGACTCTTAATTTTTTGAATGAAAGTTCTTTTAGTGGTGGATATTGTAATGACCCTCTTGGTCATTTAAGAAATAAAGATTTATCATTTAGAGCGTTCCTGCAACCCTAAGTGATTTATGACTTATTGGCAATAACTGTTCGTTCGCCTGATCATTTATTTGGGTTTTAGGCCCATTTCCCTATTTTAGAGCTTCTATAACTTGAAAAGTTGACTTTATTCATAACTTTAGAAATATGGCATCAGAACAAAATTCTAACGAATCCATCATCTTTGGAATGGCCAAATTAGGCTAGTAGCATGGTCGGCATGAGTATGAGGAAATTGATATGAGTTTGGAGCTATTTGGCATTTTTGCCTTCAAAATTTAGCCTATAATTGACTTTGTACAACATTCTTGGAAAATGCACCTGGATAAAAACTCTGATAGCGTAGTTAGTTCCGACATGTCGAGTTTATTCTAGAACGACCCTTCTTTCACTTTTTAAGGCTTTCGATCTAATCCTGGGGCCCATTGTGGAATTAGACTCATTTGACACCTAGGTATGGGACCTACTTTCAGTCGTAATGACCTCATAAGGAAATTTTGACTGTTCTATTGAGTCTAAAATATGGAATTTGTGGGGTAGCATATCTCATTTGCACGCACAAGATTCCAAATGAATTCTCAGTACCCCATTGGAATATTCGAGCTAGGTGAAAATTTGTATTTCTATATGATATGTGTAGGAGAAATTGTTTTCGGCCATTGAGGGCATATGGCTACATTTGCGGAGGCCAAAAATTTTTCTCTTCATGTTCGTAAGGTCTGGGCCGCGTTCATGAAGGTCTGTTACTTTTGACTCTGCATTTGCGTACCTCTAGTCGCATTTGCGAGGGTCCATTCTACTGATCTTCACATTTTGGGGCCACTTATGTCACATTCAAGAAGGCCAATTCTTTGCTGTCACTTTGATTAAATGGCTATGCATTCGCCTTTTATTTCATATTTTGAGGACAATTCCATAATTTTAAATGCGAGTCCAATATTTCCCATCTTAGACTCCAAAATTGGTTTGTCTCCAAAAATTATGAATTTAACATCTAAATGACTGTAATGCTATTGTGATTCTATTTTTGATAGTGTGGCATTTTTCGAGGCCGTTTAGAAAGGAAAAGCTCAAGTTCCTTGAGTTGGAGCGTGTAGGCTATAGTTTTCATCATGTTAGACTAAGCATGTTTAGGCACGTGTATACTTAATTGTATGAACTTGGAGGGGTTTGGAGTCGAGCATTTTGAATTACTAGAATTCATGTTGTAAGTGTTATTTTTGGGTAAGTTTCGGGCTGTTAAAACATGTCTCCTATTGTTGTTTATTATCCCTACCTAGTGGTGTGTGTTGCGCCTTGGGTTTATGTATTTGGAAGCATGTTTGGACTTAGTCTTCGCTTAGACTAAAGTTGCCTTAGAATTGTGTGATTTTGGTGTTATTGGGCCTGAGAACTTCTACGACGTCGTTTCGAATAGCTTATCTCCCTATAGACTGATATAGCAAACTTGAGTCTAATAGTCTAAGCTTTATTTAGGAAATAGCACAGCTTTGGATCCTTACCTACAAAGTGTCCTACTCTTTTATCGTTCATGTATCGCTTGGTTCTGGATTCTGGAAGTCTTTTTGACGATTCTGGTTAGATATTGTTCGGGCTGGAAAGATTTATTAATGACACTTAATTTAGGGGTACTCCCCATGATTCTCGGTTGGCTGTTGATACTAATTGTTACTGACTATCCTTTATCTATGGTTCAAGTCCCAAATTCACTCCACCGGGCGGGGTTCAAGTTCCTTCCTTGGTATTATTGCCTCAATTCAAGTTCCTAGACTTACTGTGCAGTGGTTCGAGTCCACCGCCTTTACCAGCCCTGGTTCAAGTCATTGCTTGCTTTCAAATCTCAATTCGAGTCCCTGATCCTCTAATGTATTTTTGGCTCAAGCCCTTATGTACCCTCTGCTTTGGGTTAAAGCTTCAGGCTTTCAGGATGGTTCGATTCAAGTTCGAAAACTTGTGGAATTATTGGAACTTTATCGGACCCATTTATTTTACTTCAATTATCTATGCTACTTTTGGGCTTATGGGGGTCCGTTCAGGTTGTCAACCTTAGATTTATGCACCAGCGTACCCATCGGATTTATGGGAGCCCGACGGATCTAGCTAGTTTCTCTCGCTTTATAGGTTGAGTAAGCTCATGTACATACCTACCTTTACTTCTTGTCTTGTCTTTGGTTTTGATTATTTTCTCACATTTCAGTTTACTTTTTCTTATCTTGCTCAGTCGGCTGATGATGCCTTCTGGGTACCTTCTATTTTGGTACTCATACTACACTCTGTATCTGTTTTCGTGATGCACGTCCAAGTACTAGCTATCAGCGTTGATTCGAGGCAGCTGATTTCTTAATCAAAAGTGAAGGTGAGCACATAGCATTTTGGATATACTTGTCTCCCTCTGTAAATATATTTTGCCTGTCTTTTTCTTTTTCAGACAGCCTTTTTTCTACAGTTTGCTTGTGGGACTTGTACTCCTTTTGTAGCAGCTCTGTACATGTGACTTCCTAGTTCTGGGAGGAATATTTTTATTTGTATGTATTTCATTTTTCTTCCACAGTTTAGTTGTACTCTCGTTATTTCAATATTATTTTTAGTTGTATTGTTGGTCTTCTATCCTAACATCCTATTACTCATAGTTCTGGGATATGGGTTGGCTTACCTACTAGTGGGTCATAATAGGCGCCATCATAACCTAAGAAATAGGATCGTGATAATAACACTCAACCTGATGTGTAAGCCCAAAAATAAAATTCATACTAGACTCCCAAGAGGGGAAGTCAGGACACAAAATAAAGGAAATGATGGACAACAACAAAAGTACCCCAAAACCTGGTGTCATAAGTGTAAAGAGCATCTAATACAAGGATTGAATCAAAAATACATCCTAAGTCTCTAAATAAAACTAAATACTACAAAATGAAAGATAGAACTAGTGGCGATCCGGATCCCAAAATCTCACCACTAATCTGATAAAGAGATATCTGCTAGAAGCTCAGCTGTCATGCGGAACACTCTCACTAGGATCTGTATCAAAAAGGGACACTAAAGGTGGGGTGAGTACAATCCACATGTACTTAGTAGTTTTGACCGATTGAGTATAAGGAATTAATCAAGCCTTTGAAATAAACTAAAGAACACTTCCACTTGCATGCATATAGAAAACTCCCATTCTAGCATCGGTGCTACCAATTTATATAGAACGACGTGATTAAAGTAAACATATAAAAATAATTCAATGTCAGAATTACTCAGATAAATCAAGTAGTACAAAGAGCCATGCAATATGACAATTCAATGATGTGGTGGTACGATAGAATCAAGGTTGTCTCATAACTTGTCATATACACCTATCAAGCTAAGGCTTTAGAACTAGGACCCATGGGGGACTCGCAGTCCATATACCAAGTCACAATCTCTATACCTCAACAACTTTCCACCTAGCTAGTGGTCAAATATATAAAAAGGTGTCACAAAGAATTTCTATGGTACTCAACTTTCCATGATCAGTGATATGATGAATGATGCTAAATGCATCCCAACACACATGGAATGGGGAAATTTTAATACAACATGTAATGTAAGGTTTAAAGTTCTCAAAACTCAACCTACGCATGATATATACCCTCAATAGATACTAATAGCAAAGAAATACATTAACATAATTGTTCACCCTATTTAGAAACATTTTTGTACTCAAGTATGCTCAGAAACCCCTATCTATCTCATCCCCTCAAGGGGGAATTACAAGTCAAATATTCTCCTCAAGACTCTCTCAAAGGAAAATCATGAATCATATGCTCTCAAATCAAATAAGATAGCACATACGGCCTCCACAGGGGCTACACTGTATAAATAAGCCCCTACATGGGCATCACAACAAAATTAACAGTCCCAACTAATACTATTACCCCATCCCAAAGTCTATAACATACGAATGACTAATTACCCAATTAAAGTCACAAATAAAGCTAGCCAAACCTACCTGGAATACCAAAACTTCACATAAACACTCTAATCAGAGATCAACTCACGAATATCAACTCCAAAATTATTACTCGCTATCAACAATTGAAAGAATTCATCCAAAGAAGTCTAATTATACCCATATTGCAAGGTTTTAGAATCAGGGTCAAATTCATCCAAAAATCACTTCGAAAACAAGAAGGAAAATGTAGAATTTTATTTGAAAATCATGCTCTACATAACAAGGGGAGTTCATGGTTGAAACCCCCCCCCCCCCCCCCTTAAAAATGATTGAGAATTGAATTAGAAATCATCATATCTTTTATTTTGAAATTGGGAAGAAACACCCCCCCCCCCAAATCCCATTTGAAATCTTGATTTTACAATGATTTAAGAAGATAAAAATTGATAGGAATCAATTGAACAATTGACTCAAAATCACCTCCCCCAAGGCTCAAAACAAGTAAGAATGGTAGAATGTGAAAAATAGGAATAATTCCCGAAGTTGGACACTACTCAGACATATTGTGTGCATCGCGATCACGAGCAACTAACCCTCGTGAAAGCAAAGCACTAGGAGTTATACATCGCGATCGTGGACACCCTCATCGTGATAACAAAGAACACAAGACCAGGGAACCCATTGCAATTGCGAAGAACACGTGACTAGGGAACCCATCGCGATCGCAGAGACCTCCCTCGCGATCGTGAATATAAAGACTTGACACATTGTGATCGTGTGACCTCTGGTCGCGATTGTGATGAATAAATTATTCTGCACTAGAAACCAATTAACAGTAGAAAATGTAACTTCAAAATAACTTCGTGTTGGACCATAAAAAATCATTCAGGTGTGATAAAAAATAAACTGCATATGCTACCACATTGAATTTGACATTCCAAACTTAATGGAATTGTCAAATTTTTGGAAAAAAGTCATTATGACGAAATTAGCCTCTCGAACCCTTTTTTTGCCTAACACTCAACTTTTAGCCTAAATGCCTAAAACAAAAACGAAAGTCCCGAGGCTCTAAGTTAACATTAAAATAGACCAAACTCAACGCTCCGAATACAACGGGACTAACGAAATTCCCATCCAATGTTTGGATCTCAATATATTGACTAAAGTCAACCATATCAATAAAACTTCCCACTCAAGGACTCAAATCGCAAAAATCACACTCGATCACATTGGAAATCATGCCAACCATCCCCATTACATAGACAATGTATGAAAATGCTACAGGGAAGGGAAAACTATCATTTCTCATAGATAAGTAGTTTCTCAGGAATATTTTTATTACAAGACCAAATTTCCTATATCTGAAGTCTCGTTTACAGGTGGCTTCTATGATCAATACTTTCTTTTACGACCCGTAAATATGTGTCGTAAATTTAAAAATTCTACAGACTTAGATTTCTAAATTGATCAAATTCTGATGAATACTTAGGACTTCTGAGGTGTTACAAAAGTGGTCGAGCCACATTGGCTAGCTTTATCTTAAGAACTCCCTAGTTGCTAAAGCGAAAATTGCTTAAGCAGTCCTAGCCTGAAAAAGCATCAGGCCCTACTAGCCAGCCACCGCATAAGCAGCTACCTGACTGCTAAAGAAACTACCACTTAATGGTGTGAAGGTTGCTTAGGTTGCTAGACAAGCTGGTGGAACTAACATATTTAGGGAAAGTGACAAAGTACTTCGCCCAAAATTGGTTCAGAAAACCATTCATGCAAATAGATTATGCTATCCCAAAAAATTCAACATTCTAACTCAATAGATAAATCGAAACTCCTAGGACTCTATTTAAGTCGTAGGCCACAAGGTTGCTCAAAATTAATCTAAAAGCCTCGGGACCTGAACCAAGTTTCTATCTAGGCCAACTCGATATTGCAGAGCTAGCTGAAACATCAAAATTACAATTAGATATTTTCTTATGAAGTTTTGACCGAAGTCAACTGTTTAAACTTCAAAGGCTCCAAAACACAAAAACTTGTTTAAAACCAAACGAATGACCATATGACTGAACTGTCAGTTCTAAAAAGTCATAAATGACTTGGGATCGCTATAGGAAAGGTCTAAATGCCAAAAATATATAGATATTAAGACAATAACCAAGTGAGTCATTATAGAAGTTCAGAAGTATATAATTTTATAACTGAAAAAAGAAGAATTTTAAAAAAAATTATGCATTGCTAATTTAATTGTTCAATAACTCACTAAATAGTATTGCGTATTTGTAACTAGGAGATTAAAATATAATAATTAAAAATTCATATGTTGAGGTCTCATATTCCTTAAGTACAATTTTTACGACCAGAAATCGGGTGTGATGGCACTAGCCTAAACACACCAAGATGAGTCAGCCTAAGAATCTGAACAATTCAAAATAAGCAAAAATGAAAGCTGAAATGTAAAGTCTAATATGATATAGATAAAAATAAGTGGAAAATATATTTTAAATCATCCAAGACTTGGTGTCACTCGTACAAGCCACTATTTCAACAAATATAAAAAAGGTACAAGTCTATATTTCTCAGTCCTCAAGTAGAACAAAGCATAAAGTACAAGTCTATATTTCTCAGTCTGCCGAAGAAGACAAGTTGCTACCTCTTATACGTCCAAAAGCTCATCCTAATCAATAGTAGTACTACGAGCAAGAGGTGTCGGGCTCAGATCCTACATAGATGTAGAAGGAAGGGTTGAGCACCAACAACACGGTACACACCAAAATGGAAATAAAACCCTAAGTAAAGCAATGCGGAATACAAATACTCCTGACACCCTAACCACAATCTACCACAACTACGCACCTGCGCTCAGACAACCCAATATATACATTTTATGCCACAATTATACCATAATACTAGAAAGTACACAAGTAGAAAGTACATATACATTCTCCTTACCATACACAGGCAAACACAGGAAATATCAACCATAATCAATCACAAGATAAAATAGATGCAAACACAATGTCAAATAATCATGATGCATGTCTATCCTATGATACACATCCGTTGATCACCTCAGACTAGAACCCATAGAGGTCTCACATAGACAATGTATCTGTCGAAAGATACCTCGGCCAATATCTGTCAAAAGAGACTCAGCCATAATATCTATCGAAAATGACCTCGGCCGCCGAAAGAGACCTTGGCAAATCACCTCGACCGGTGGAAACCTCAATCCCAATATTCAGTACCTCACTTATATTATTTCTTATCCATCACAGATAAGTATATGCACAAGTAATGAGTGAAATAGGATAAATATTCGAATAAGATGTCATATAGTCCACAATTACATAATAAGTCAATTTCTCGTAATTCACAACACTTAGATAATTACCCTTATTTGAATTCCATTATCACACTTCAAATAATATAATTAAACTCATTCTAATGACCCAACACACCATAATCCCCTCACATGGGAAAACACAAGGTTCAACATACTTAACAAAGGTTAGAATTCCACTTGCCTTAGCCAAAAGTCACGAATAATCCGAACTCAAAGCTTTTCCCCTCCGACGATACTCCAAATCACCACAATCTTATCAAATATGGATTCACAATCACATTTCAAAGCTATTGACACTAAAATAAAGGAATTTAGGTGAAAAGGGTAAAATGGTCATAAAATCCCATAAAAAAATCAAACTCGGAATATGATTATTTTTAGATGACAATTATCCTTAAGTAATAAGGAATCTAAAGGTGAAAAACATATCAAAAAAACAACGTTAGAATGAGTTCGAAATTCCTATTTCTCCTTCAAATGTTCATGTTCAAGAAAATCCAAATTCTTCAATTTGAAATTCACAATTCGAAGTTAAAATCCAAAACTATTTGATAGAAATTGAAGAAAAGTTTTGTCGCAGGAAGCCTCGATGAAATCACCTAAATTGAGTTTGGAAATGTTAAAAATGGTAAAAACACCTTAAACCTTGCCTAAACCCTCTCAAATGTCGCTTAAGCGACTGGACCTTCGCTTTCGCGAACCCCGCCTAAGTGAGTCCCTTTACTTAAGCGAAGGTTGTCTTTAGAGAACCTGGTCTGCTTAACCAGACCCTACATCAGCACTAGTAAAAAGGGTTTAAGTCATAACCCAAAGCTCCGATTGGACCTTCTGTATTTTTTTGGAATTTCCTATGCACAAGCCGTATATGCAAACCTACTAAATTTGACATTTCGGACTCAATGGAATTATCAGAATTCAAATTTGAGTCCTCCTTGATCCAAAATCTAATAAGTCACAACAAAGCTAGTTTTCGTACTTAAAATAGCCAAAATACCCTTGAGACCTCTAAATATTATAACGAAGCCATTTCTAGCATTAGAATCACCTCCCAAAATCATTAGAATCGTTAGAAATCCAATTCCAACACTCGAACCCCATATGTTGACCAAAGTCAAACTTGGATCAAACTTTAACTCAAATCCCAACTCCGAAACTAAAATCAACGTTTCAACTCCAAATTTGATTCCGACAACATTTCTAGACCAATTTCTATATTTTAAAATTGATGGAATCGACAGAATTCGATTCTAAAACTCAAAACTCCAAATGATTTCAAAACTCAAAATTTGACAACCACCTCCCTTCCATGGTGCACTTTAGGTTATTTCAATGTTATCACAGACCCTCAAGAAAAGCTGGGGGTGTAACTTACGATATGAAAAAAGAGCCGTCAGTTTATCAGCATCATAGAAGCCTGTGGATTACAAGATCTTGGGTTTTGTGGTCAGAGATACACTTGGTCTAATAGAGGGGTATATTTTTCAGAATCTGGAAGAGACTTGACAGAGGAATGGTCAATGATAAGTGGTTAGAGATGATGCCTCAGACTACCATTACTCATTTACCCTCTGTGGGTTTAGATCACTGCCCCTTACTGCTGGAGATGACTGATCAAAACCACCAACACACCAAATATTTCAAATTCCTTAACTGTTGGACAGAATAGCCATCTTTCTTGGATACTGTTAGTAATTGTTGGAACAGGACCATGGAGGGTAATCCAATGTGGTGTTTCCATCAGAAAATAAAGAGGTTGGAAGCCACTCTTAGTACTTGGTCCAGATTGCAATTTGGGGATATATATGCCAAAGTTAAAGAATATGAAGACAAGACTAGACATGCAGAGGAAGAGCCAATCTTTGTTAATTCTGAAGAGAATAGAACAAAGCTCCAGGCCATCAATGTAGAGTATATTAAATACCTGAAACTGGAGGAATCCATGCTAAAGCAAAAAACTCAGTTGCATTGGTTCAAAGAGGGTGATATGAATTCTAAGTATTTTCATGCCTTGATAAGAGGAAGGAGGAGGAAATTATACATCCATAAGATCCAGAATGAGGATAATAATTGGGTATAAGGTGAAGAAAACATAGCCAAAGCTGCATGTGATCACTTCCAAAGCATGTTCACTGGTGAGGAGACACAAATTCAGGAGCATACTCTCCAATGTATTCCCAGGATGGTCACTGATGAGCACAACAGAAACCTGAAAGCTATCCCTACACTGGAGGAGTTGACAACTGTAGTGTTTTCAATGAATCCCAATTCAGCTGCTGGACCTGATAGAATGAATGGCAAGTTCTTCCAAGCATGTTGGAACATCATAAAAGAGGACCTCCTTAAAGTGATCATATCTTTCTTCTGTGGACAAGCTATGCCTAAATACTTTACTCACTCTTGTTTAGTTCTACTCCCAAAAGTACACCATCCTAACAAGCTCTCTGAGTATAGACCAATTAGCCTTAGCAACTTCACCAACAAAATCATTTCCAAACTCATTTCCCTTAGACTGGCACTTATTCTACCCAACCTCATTTCCCTTAACCAATCTAGATTTGTCAAAGGCAGGAGCATTTCTGAAAATATTATGCTAGCCCAAGAGATCATACACCAGATCAAAAAACCAAATGTGGGAGGCAATGTTGTTATCAAACTTGACATGGCAAAAGCCTGTGATAGGGTATCATGGTCTTATATTTGTCTAGTTCTGAGGAAAATGGGCTTTGAAGAAGGTTTCATTGACATGGTATGGAGAATTATGGCTGATAATTGGTATTCCATCATTGTTAATGGTTCAAGGTATGGCTTCTTTTATTTCACAAGAGGCCTTAAGCAAGGGGATCCATTATCACCAGCTTTGTTCATCATAGGTGCTGAAGTCCTCTCCAGGCTCATGAATAATCTTCATCAACACCCCCAATATCATGGTTTCCTGATGGCTAAAAGGGCCCTCAGATTAATCATCTCAGTTTTGCAGATGACATTATCATATTCTCCTCAACGAGATCTCATACTTTGCAGCTCATCATGGAGACACTTCATACCTATGAGAATACCTCTAGCCAGCTGATTAACAGAGACAAGAGTAACTTCATGGTACCCTCAAATGCCTTTAGGTCTACTGTGGAGAGGATCAATAAGGTCACTGGTTTCAAACAAAAGAGCAGCCCCATTACTTACTTAGGATGTCCTCTCTACATAGGAAGGCAAAAGATCATATATTATTCTGATCTTATTGCTAAAGTAGTAGCTAGAATAACAGGTTGGCAAGCAAAGATCCTCAGCTATGGAGGTAGAGCTACATTGATTAAACATGTCATTCAAGCCCTTCCTATCCACTTGCTCTCAGCTAGTTCCCCTCCAGCAACTACCATCAAGCAAATTCAGAGAATTACTGTTGATTTCTTCTGGGGATGGAAGAATGACAAGAGGAAATACCATTGGTCTTCTTGGAAAAACCTTAGTTATCCCTATGATGAAGGAGGTATAGGTGTGCGACAAATCTCTGATGTGGCCAAGTCTTTCCAATACAAGCAATGGTGGATCTTCAGAACCAAGAACACCCTATGGAGAGAGTTCCTCAAAGCCAAGTATTGTCAAAGATCTAACCCCATCACCAAAAAATAGGATACTGGACAATCCTTGATCTGGAAGCAAGTGATGAAAAACAAGCACACCCTTGAACCCCATATCCAATGGCACTTTCAATCTGGCTCTTGTCTATTTTGGTGGGATAACTGGCTGGGTGTTGGCCCCTTAGCAAACTTCAGGTCTGTCTACTGCAGACTGAACAACACTAAGGTATCTTCTCTCATGATCAATGGTCAATAGAATGCAGAACTTGTCACTCAAGAAGCCCCACCCCAATTTGTAACTAGGATCCTGGGAACTAGTATCAACTATCAACCCTACAAACTTGATCAAGCTTTCTGGCAGCCTAATACCAGTGGGGAATTTAGTTGTTCTTCTACTTGGGAACTGATCAGGGACAAAAGGAACAAAACAAGGATCAATTCTCAAACATGGCACAAGCACATCCCCTTTAAGTGTTCCTTTCTTCTTTGGAGAGCAATTAGAGGGAAACTCCCTACTAATGAAAAACTCATCAGCTTTGGAGTAGCTCCTCTTCAGTGCCACTGCTGCTATAGACCTGGATTAGACACAATAGATCATGTTTTTGTTTCTGGACACTTTGCGAGGAAGACTTGGAGTGTACTTGCCAATCCTCTGGGTATTCAAAAGGACTACACACCTCTTAGAAGTTTGATGATGAGATGGTGGTCCACCAAATTCAAGAATGATGTCCATAAGCTTATCTTACAGGCAACTCCCATCTTCATATGTTGGAACATATGGAAAAATAGGTGTGCTATTAAATATGGTGGGAAACAGTCTAACATTACAAGAGTGTTGTTCTCAGTGTTCCAAGACATCGTCAACCTGCTGAACATTACATACCTCTACATCACCTGGCCAAAAACCTGGAAGGAACTAGTCCTTCTAGTGGACAAATGTACTAATGAAATCACTGTTAGTACTGTCTATTGGAGGAAACCTTCAACTCACATGGTGAAACTGAATACTGATGGTAGTGCACTCCATAACCCTGGAAAAATAGAAGGGGAAGGACTGCTAAGGAACTATCAGGGTGATCTTCTCCTTGCCTTTTCAGTCCCTCTTGGAGAAGGAACAAATAACCAATCTGAGATGCTGGCAGCCATCTTTGGTTTGACTTGGTGTCTCCAATTAGGATACACAAATGTCATCCTTGAAGTGGACTCTGAGCTACTAATCAGATGGACAAAACACTTAGCTCAACCACCTTGGACTGTTAAAGCACAACTTCAGCAACTGCAGGAAATCAGCCAACAATTTCATGTTTTCAAATGCATCCACACCTACAAGGAAGCCAATTTTATAGTTGATTCTTTGTCCAAACATAGCCACAAATGCACTACCCCACAGATATATCTCACTAAGCAAGAGCTTCCCAAAGAAGCAAGAGCATACTTTGAGCTAGACAAGCTGGAAATGGCTAACTTCAGAAGAAGAAGGCTTAAGAGAATCAAGAAACCTCCATGACATTTTCAGCCTCTTGGTCCAATTTAATCTTCACTTTGGCTTTTACTATGCATAGTTATAGCTACTTTGAAGGTTCTACAGTTAGGACCAGTGTAAAAGGGAAAATCTCCCTTGTTTATTGTTTTCTTAAAATAACCAAACTCACTCTACAGGTTAGGATTAGAATAGAACTTTTCTTCTCTTTATTTCTCTTTCATGGCCTTGCAGGTACTTGTAGGCAAGCACCATACCATCCAACAATTGGAGGGCCACTCAAGTGTAATTCCTGCTACAGCAGAGGCTGGATACAACACTTAGTAGTCTTGTCTTGGAGATGCAAGAATTATGCAGAGCTACAACAGTGGAACAAATTTGGAAATTTTATTTTGGAAAGGCAACATGCTACAGAGATACAGCACTGGAACCAACAAAGGGATTTTTCTTCTTATGCAGGTACTCTATACATCTGCAGCATCCCAGAACAAGACTTCCAAACCACAACAACATACTAGATCCTACAGAAACCTGAATCCAAACTAGCAACCCAACATCCAACACATGGAACCACATTCAAAAGCCATCAAAAATTAAGTTTCAGTTCTACCTTTGTTTTCTGTTGGGTGTGTCTTTGTGCAGGTATCATGCTACTTTGAGCCTTGGGTTGGAGTTGAAGCAGCTGAGCTTGGAGTTCATGCACCAATATTTCAACAACATAGGCCACATTACAGAAGTAGCAGTGACTGCAACTGATCAACAGCAGCAGCAGCTCAACAGCAGCAGCTCAACAGCAGCATCAGAGGCCAGAAGCAACCAGCAGTCCTCAACAAATACACCATGCCACACCAAAATGACTCCATATTGTGCAGTATTACAGAAAATACAATTACTGAAGAGCCCAAGAAGTTTTAGTTCAAACGGATAATTGGAGACATTAGTCAAGCGACCTTGAAAAAGCTAGCCGACTTAAGTCTCCAAATAGAGCAATTCACAACTTGGAACTTCCAGCTTGTCCAAAAGACCTCCAAATGGTGCAAGAATACAATAAATACAGTATTTGCAAAGCCCAAGAAGTTTCAGCTCAAACGGATAATTGAAGACGTTAGTCGAGCGACCTTGAAAAAGTTAGCCGATTTAAGCATAATGACGGAGGAAATTGCAACTTGGAGGTTCCAGCTTAGGGAAAATACCTCCAAATGTTGTAGGACTACAGAAAATACAATATTTGTAAAGTACAAGAAGTTTTAGCTCAAACAGACAATTGGAGATATTAGGCGAGCGACCTTGAAAAAGCTAGCCGACTTAAGTCTCAAAAGTGCAGAAAATTCAGAAATTCAGGAGCCTTGTTTGGATGTTTGTTTTGTTGTTTTCTGCAACATCAAACATCCTAACTACAACAACAGGCCACAACTGCAACAATTGAGCATCTGGTGGAGATTCCAGCAGTACCCCAGGACTACAACACCTCCTAAACCACTGCTACTCCAACACACATGCATGGCAGCAAACCTTGCTGTTTCAATGAGAGTAATTTGTCATGAAGCTGTAGGTTTCCAGCCTATGAAAGTCTTTCATGCAACCAAAGAATACATCAAGGAGGGAAAGAGTACATGCTCAGAACTACTGCAGGCTGCAATCTTGGAGGCCTTTTCTTCCTTTTTGTTAGGTTGTGCAAGTCCATTCTTGTTTTTGTTTGTTTTTTTGCAGGTACACCACAATACAGAACTTAGAATACTTCAACAACAATAATGACAAGAGGATTCACAACCACAGCAGCTGGTCCAATCCACAGCAACTCTACATTAGCCACAGCAACTTAGTTGTGCTTATTGGTTTTTGGTTTTGTTGGCTTGTTTTTATGTATTTGCAGAAAGCTGGAGTTGCATTAACAAATGCAACACTTGTGGATTTGGGAAAGATCAGCAGAAGCCACCAAAGTTGCTTCAGTTGAAACCCCAAATACATGCAAGCCACAACACACAACAGGATAAAACTCCAACTTGCATCAATAACAAATACATAGATGCAGCCATCAATAAAAAAGCCTTCAGACATACTACCACCACCAACTTCTCAACCTCACAACACTCAAGACAACCTGAAATTTGCTAGACCATCAAGGAATACATCTTAGACCATCTGGAGCAACTTCCAAGAGCTCCAATGTTTCCCAGCAAACTTGATACAAAAGGGATGTGCAGGGCCCCAACAAACTTGATACAGCCACCACCTGATTGTTTGGTTGGTTGTAATTGTTTGAATTTATGTGAAGGTACACTAAGGAGTTACAACACTGAAGTTTCAGCTACTCTTGGACCTCCTCCACTCCAAACATATAATCAACAAACCAACAAGATAGCTGGGATGCAGAAATATAGAAGCTTGGTTGTTTAGTAGTGGAACTACAACAACTGGCCATGGAATTCCTCCAATGTGCAACAACTTTATAACAACACCTGCAGCAAATTAGCTGAGATGCAACAAGTGAAGCCTTGCACTTTCATACCTCAGACCTACACCATACAGTAATTCTCAACAACTTCCAACAACAAAAGCTTCAGAAATGCAAGCCACACTACAGGGCTAGTCTGCATCTTGGCATCTTTTGGGCCAACATGTGGAATAGCTTATGGTTTTTTTTTTCTGTGTAGATTCTAAGAACAACAACAAGGGGAGTTTTTTCTTCCAACCACAGATTCTATAGAGTTACAACCTGAAACAGAGACTACAGCAGATGGTTCAGGTTTGCCTTTTGGTGCAGCTGAATGTTCAACTCAACAACAATTCTTGGGCCTTCATCTGAATATAGGTTCATGGATCACCCACCAACAAGCCACAACAAAAAAAACAAGAATCCAGATCAGCAACATAACATCCAATACTTGGAGCCATACATAACAGCCATCAAAAATGAAACTAGTTTTCAAATTTGTTCACTATTGTGTGTCTCTTGGTACAGGTGTCCTGTTACCTTGAGCCTTGTAATGGATTTACAGCTGATCATGGATTTTTTGGAACCAACACCTGTAGAGTCCAAGAATTTGTAGCTCAAACGGAAACCTTGAAAAGTTAGTTGAGCGGCCATGAAAAAATTACCCGACTTAAGTTCCATCAAAGAGGTATACCTTCTATATTCCAAATCAGCAGCACCATGCCTTCTCACTCAGTTACGACCCTCTTAGTTGCATTGTACCGAGAGGAGTCCTCTCATAGATTTATCGCTTTTCTAGTACCTAGATAGCACCTTTTGTATCAGGGATAAGTTAGCCGGCCTATCACCTTACTTACTTAGATTTGAAGGTAAGACTTTCATATCCCTCTCCCTGTACTTGTATTGTTACTTTTATTTATAATATGGAAAATTTAAATTTAAAAAAGCCTTTAAAACTCATTTCTTTAGTAAGACCTCAACTTTTCACAAGATTTCCAAAAACCAACTTTTAAACTCAATCTAAAATGACTCGAGGCAATTGAAAAAAGGGGTAAAATAGTAATTTTGTCAAAAATATTGAAAATGACCTTCCGAGTCATTACATCATCCTCCACAAAAAATAATGTTAGTCCTTGAACATAAAGTAAAAGAAAGAAAAATACTCGATGCTACTAAAAGTCCTTAGCCAATTATTATTTTTCCTCTTCTACATGGGTAGTGCTTCCTATAAATAACCTGCTAAGAGCATCAACAACAACATTAGATTTACCTAGCAGGTAGAGAATGCTCATATCATAGTCCTTGAGCAGCTCAAGTTATCTCCTCTGCCTCAAGTTAATGTCTTTCTGAGTAAACATATATTGTAGTCTCTTGTGATTAGTGAACATGCCAACATACACATCGTATAGAAAATGATGCCAAATCTTGAGAGATAACACTACGGCTGTCAACTCGAGGTCATGAGTTGGGTTGTTCCTCGTATGAATCTTATGTTGTCTAGAAATGTAAGAAATAACCTTACCCTTATACATCAATACACACCCCAATCCAACTCTAGACGTGTAACAATAGAAAAAAAAAACCTTTAGTCCCTCGGGCAGGGATAATACTAGAGCAGTAGTCAACCTTGTTTTCAACGCTTGAAAACTCTTCTCACAAGCATTGGACCACTGAAACTTAGCCTTCATTTGAGTTAGCTTTGTCAATGGTGAAGATATGGATGAGAATCCTTCACTTCAGTAGTAACCGGCCAACCCCGAGAAACTCCTTTTGTCAATCGAGGATGTAGATCTTGGCCAGTTCTTAACCACCTCAATCATCTATGAGTTAACTTGGATCCATCCTTAGAAATGATATGGCCTAAGAATGCCACATAAGCAAGCCAAAATTCACATTTTGAGAACTTAGCATACAACTCCCTATAATTGAGAGTCTGAAGAACAATTTTGAGGTGACTTGTATATTCCTCCTCATTCCTCAAATAGATTAATGTATTGTCAATAAATACTATCATAAACATGTCAAAATTCTATTTGAACACTCATTTCATCAAGTCCATAAATGTTGCAAGAGCGTTAGTCAAACAAAATGACATAACCAGAAACTCGAAGTGACCATACCGGGTTTGAAAAGTTGTCTTTGGAATGTCACACTCTCTTACTTTCTACTAATTATAGCCCGATTTGAGGTCTATAATTGAGAAACAAATAGCATTTTGAAGCTGGTCAAACAGATTATCTATTCTGGGAAGGGGATGTTTTCTATTTATGGTGACCTTCTTCAGTTAACGATAGTCAATGCACATTACAATAACCCATCTTTCTTTTGCACAAAGAGAACATGAGTGTCCCAAGGTGAGATACTCGACCTAATGAACCCCTTGTCTAAGAGTCTTTCAGCTGCTCTTTCAACTCAGAAGGAGCCATTCTATATGGCAAAATAGAGATGGAATGCATATAAGAAAGGATTTCAATCCCAAAATCTATCACCCTATCTAGAGGGACTCCGGGCAGATTATCATGAATAGCTCAAAAAACTTATTAACAATGGGAATAGACTAAAGCGATGGATCCTCTACACTATCATTTCTAACTTGAACTATATGATAGATACAACTCTTGGAGATTAAATTTCTGGCCCTAAGGTATAATATGAACTTACCCCTCAGCATTGCTGGACTACCCTTCCACTTTATGAATGTCTCTTTCAAAAAATAAAACTTGACAACAAGTTCTACAATCAACTGAGGCATAACAGCTGTAAAGCTATTCAATTCCAAGAATAACATCAAAATCAACCATGTCTAACTCAACTAAGTCACCCATGGTTTATTTATGATAGATGGACACAGGGAAATTTTTATAGACACTCTCAGCTAGAATACACTCACTAACAAGAGTAAAAATATTGAAACACTCAATAAGATGCCTAGGAAGGATCTCAAACTTATTTGCCACATAAAATGTTACATCCCATACTTTTGTACCTTGAAATGTTTCTTAAGATTCTTAAGTTTCTGGGAAGGCTCTTAAGTTTCTTAGAAGTCATCATGTGAGTTGAATAATCTATAATGCTATCAAATAATCCAAAGAAAAGAAGAAGGAGATACTTCATAAGAGAGAAGATTGGAAATAGGGTTATAAGGATTTGAAATTAGTTGGGGGCCAAAATAACAAGTCATGGGACTTAACTTACTTGAATAAGCTACCAACTTGGATTTCTTACGTACTTAAGCTACTTGAGTACACGTTGAGCTAAAGTATCAAGAAATACATAGGCTCTTGAAGTAAGACGAGATTACGAACCCATAAAAAGAGAAATAAGGAGATGATGCACCAACGTGAAACAAGTAGGTGATGCACCTACTTTGACTAAGTAGGTAATGCACCTGCTTGGACCAAGTAGGTGACTCACCTGCTTGGGGTGGACCCCACGCTGCCAAGTGGCAGTACGTGAGTGGGCACATGGATGAGGTGGCGCCCTAGGGAGGAGCTATGTTTACCCTATTAAGTACACATATATATACATGTTTTGATGACTATTAAGTCATTTTCATCCAAAAATCAGCAACAAAGAAGAGAAAAAAAGTGAGAAATGAGAGAAGGCAGCCACGAATTTGGCCAATTTGAGGTAAGCCTCCGACTTTCGTCCCATGAATTAATTATTTAAGGTATGCCTTGGATATCTTATGGTGTTTAACAACATAAAATTACTATTTGGGGCAGCGAAGAAGGGACGCGAACAGCTCGTCAATTTTCAGCATGTTAAGAGAACTTCCAAGGCATGTTTTAGCGAGTTCTAGCAAGGTATGGCTTGGCTCTCTTCTCCCACATGGGTTTGTACATGTTATGAATTTATAAATATTGATTAGAAACATGAAAATATACATGTTACGACCAAAGAACGTTGCAGGTCATGTAGGGGATGATTTGATGTTATTCTAATGGGTTAAAGTTTGGCTAGAGTCATTGTTATTGTGGTGTTTTGTTGGGCATTGTATTATAGTGTTGCATGGATGGAACATGTTTAGAAATGACTGTATAGTCGGCTGGTTTCATCCATGTAACCCTCCATTTTGGTGTGATTAAGATTTTATGAAATAAAGATTAGAAACTCTATTTTGGTATCGTAGTTTTAAGGAAGTTTTTTGGAGTTTGTGTTGTGTAATGATGAAATGGTTTACTTTAATATATGCTGATGATTGTTGTTTTTGGTTGGATTCTAAGGTTTGTAGGTTAAAGCAAAAGTTTGGATAGGGCAAGTTATAGGGGAGATGCTGCCCGATTTCCGCTAACTTCAAAACTAGTAATGAACTAGTCTAAGGAAATGGATAAGGGATTGGTTCCTATGGGTAATTGGTGGTAGAATTAAAATATGGAAAGTCGAAGGTCACTAACCTTAGAATTACTTTCATGTTAAATAGGTTCAAGAGACGATGAGATAAATGTGTTAAGAGTAATTCGTAAGAGGTATGTAAAGCTAACATTTCCTTTTTTGGCATGTTTTTGGCATAAGAATGTAAAGCTTATTCTTTTTCTTGGCATAATTTGGCATAAGTATGTAAAGCTAATCTTTTTTTTGGAATGATCGTTATGAAAAAAATATATGAATTTTTTTATGGTTCCAAGGAAGTTCCTATTCCTAGAGCCACTAGGATGGCCAATTTCTTGGTTTCCAAAGGACATTTTATTGCGCTTTGATACGAGTATATAATTCCAGAAGTTCCATTTTGATGTAATCCATAATGACTTTCAAAAGGTAATTGATATGACTCTTGTCTTGATTTTGAACGATAGCTTATTTTAATTATTCCATTGAGCCCCATAATATATTTTGACATAGACCATCATGACCTCTGAAAGACATGCACTATGATTATCGCTCAATTTCTCTTATATGACTTGGCATCGGAGTTACACTATTGAATCTCTGAAAATATTTTGTATTTTATATTCCCTTTAGTTTCTCACTACTCCACTTGTGGATGCATCAATGCTTCTTACACTGAGCCCAGACTAGGATTTATTATCATGCATACTTTTTTGCATTATTCGCCATGCCCAAACGTGAGAGGGCAAGTATGACCTGTACATGGGATTTGTGGAGTTATGATGTGCCATGTACACATATGATATTATATGATCTATTACGAAGATATTCGTTATGATGTGATGTGGCACCAATGACAGGGCGGCAACCATGATTTGTTCACCGAGTCCCATAATGGGGCCGGATATGGCATATATTTTCTGCATACATTATCTATGGTTATGAAAAACATTTTGGTATTCTGGATATTTTGCTCATTTTTGCACCTTCTGTTCTAGTAATGGTTTTACTTATTATAGTCCATGCTTTACATACTCGGTACATTATCTGTACTGACCCCGTTTCTTCAGGGGCTGCATTACATGCCCACAGGTAAGGATGCTTGGTTCGCTGATCCATTCACTTAGGACATCCACCCTATTGGTTGGCAGTGTTCATTTGTACGAAGCCCTATATTGGTTCTAACTTTTCTATTGTATATTTATACATGATGGTTAAGGGTATGACGGGGCCCTGTCCCATCATATGACTATGCCATTGTTTTTAGAGGTTTATATACTTGTGTTGTGGGTTCTGTATATGTGTTTTGGGCTTGTGTTCAGTGACGACCTTAATGGCCTTCGTGTGCTACATCTATTTTTTTACGCTCTCTTGCAATCTCTTTTGACTTTCTCATTTGTTTATTCTGCTAACATACTCAGTGGGGCTAAGGATACGTATGGGTTCCCAAATCAGGCACCAGTCATGGCCTACGGAGTTGGGTCGTGAAAGATGTGGTATCGAGCAGTTCGTCCTTGGAGTGTCTAAAGACCGTGTCTAGTAGAGTCTTATTTATCGATGTATTGTGCACCACATCTATAAACAGGAGGCTACAGGACATTTAGGATGTTATCTTTCTTTTATTTCTTAGATCGCGCGATATATCTGTATTATCAGGATGATTCCTCCCTAACAATATAAATTGTTATGGTTTTTAGTAATGCCTCCGAGGAAAGCGACGGCTGCCTAGAAAGGTAAATCAATAGCACCTAGTGAGATTAGTCAGTCCCATAGAGTTACCAAAGCCCAACCTCAGCCTGAGTCAGAGACTATGCCCCTGACAGCCAACTCTGCGATGCCGCTAGCATCAGAGGAGATTAGGGATGCCCCAACTACAGATTAGAGGGCGGCTTCACCACTAGTTTTTGGAGCCTCAGCACTTGAGCCTCTATCTCCAAAGCCAAAAGCTGAGGATTGGGCTATATAGGATGCGGTCCAATTGTTGACTAGATTTGGCAGGCCAAGAGCACAGATGTGGTTTAGGAAGAGATCAGGTACACAGGCCAAATAGTTCGAGGGCTCATGATTTTCTGACCTGTAATCCTCCAGAGTTCTTCGGGAAAAAAGCTCGAGGAAGATCCCTAAGAGTTCATTAGGGAGATACAGCATACATTATGTCTGATTAAGGCTTCTGCTACAGAATCGGTTGAGTTGGCCTCGTATAAACTTCACAAGGTAGATGCTAATTGGTATGAGTTTTGGGAGTTGTCCAGGGGAAGAGTCACTCCTCCAGTGATATAGGACGAGTTTGAGGAGGCGTTCCTCAGTCATTTCCTGCCTCTTGAGACACGGAGAGCCAGGGTGGATAGATTTTTACTATTGAGGTAGCAAGGCTGTAATGTTTGCGAGTATAGTTTGGAGTTCGAATCATTGGCCTGATATGCACCCACTTTAGTAATTGATATGACTAAAAGGATGCACAGAAATGTGATAGGCCTAGATCAGTATCTGGTTTATAGTTGTTTGGTAATGGCTACCCAGCCAGAAATGGACATCGCCCGTATACAGGCACTTGCTCAGGGCATGGAGGACAGACATAGAGGACACCAGTCTGACCAAGATTTTGGCTGGAGTCAGCCCAAGAGGCCTAGATCAGTTGGGTATTCTGGAGAGTTCCAGAGTAGACCATCCTAGCAATAGGATAGAAGACAGCCCACCCAGTCAACATGGAGTATACCTCCGCAGTCCGCAGACCGGAGACCAGGTGGCACATGATATTCGAGAGCAGGTGTGAACTCCAGGGCTTCCAGTTTGTAGCCAAAAAAAGAATCTGGTCAGATGAGGCCACCCAGGCTTCAATGTTCTTATTGTGGCAGGTACCTTCTAGGAGAGTGCTACCGTCTTAAAGGGGCTTGTTTTTCTTGTGTCCTTCAAGGTCATATGATGAGAGATTTCCTGTAAAATGGTAGTTTAGGCGGCGTAGCTTGGCCTACCGAATCAGCTATTGGGTCATTGTCTTTTTTATTAACTATGAGCCCCACCGGGCAGGGTGCGGTTACACTAGCAGACCACAGTAGAGACTGTGGAGGGGTCTCTAGTTCTAGCAGTCCTTCGAACCGCACTTATGCTTTGGCCACCCGGCAGGATCAAGATGCATCTCTAGATGTGATCACAAGTACATTATTGACCTTTTCCCAGACTGTATATGTACCGATAGATCTAGGCTCTACATCATCATATATTTCTCTATTGATTGCTAATAAAAATTGGGATGAATGAAATATGGTCTCCAATAAACTACTATATCAGTTATATGACTTGAGTACCAGTACTTGGACTAAATTATATACTATCTATCGAGAATACTAAGCACCCCATGGTTATACTAGGATTTCTTATAGGGGCAACCTAAAGTATGGATGATCTAACAGAGGGTGTAGACATGGTACAGCATGTTAAATATGTTGGAATAGAATTATTTATGCGTGAATAGTTGAAAATAAACTGAGGATGAGATGGGTACACCCTGTAAGAGGGGGAAGCAGACAATAGAAATACAAGCTTAAGAGAAAATCAACTGACGGTATTATAAGTAAATGGGAACGCTTAAACTTCAAACGAGATCCCATAAGGGATAGATAGATCTCAAGGCCAGCAATAAACATATAGAAGCCGCGGTATCTGAGACCGTGTGAGGAACCATTAGTGGAGACCTTAAGGGATGGATATGATCATACCAGCACTAACGCACTAGATCCCATCAGAACTCCAAAGTTAAGCGTGCTTGGGCGAGGGTAGTACTAGGATGGGTGACCTCCTGGAAAGTGAAAGAGGAAATGAAACACAAGTATCCATATCTATTTCCTATGTCTACAAGTAATCCTAACCTTTGGAACTCTGATATTGATTGATCGATGAAAGTATATGTTATAGCAATGGGACAGAGAAACTCTCCATATAGTAGATATAAGATCTGGAGGAAGGTTTTGGTTCACATTCAAGGACGAATATTCTAAAGGGGGGAAGGATGTTACACCCCATACTTTTGTACCTTGGAATGCTTCTTAAGCTTCTTAAGTTTCTAGGAAGGCTCTTAGGTTTCTTAAAAGTCGTCATGTGAATCGGATAATCTATAACACTATCAAATAATCCTAAGAAAAGAAGAAGGAGATACTCTATAAGAGAGAAGATTTGAAATAGGGTTATAAGGATTTGAAACAATTTAGGGGGCCAAAATAACAAGTTGTGGGACTTGACTTACTTGCGTAAGCTACCAAATTGGATTTCTTACGTATTTAAGCTACTTGAGTACACGTCGAGCTTAAGTAGAAAGTAATACATAGTCTCTTGAAGTGAGACGAGATTATGAACCCACAGAAAGGGAAATAAGGAGACGACGCACTAGCGTGAAACAAGGTACAGACGCTTGGTTCGCTGATTCGCTAGTTTATGACATCCACCCTGTTGGTCGGCAGTGCTTCTTTATCTGGAGCCCTATTTTAGTAATAACTTTTCTGTTGTATATTTATACGTGATGGTTAAGGGTACGATGGGGCCTTGTCCCGTCATCTGATTATGCCATCATTTTGTAGAGGTCTATAGACTTGTGTTATGGGTTCTGTATATGTGTTTTGGGCTTATGTTCAGTGACGACCTTAATGGCCTTCGTGTGTTACATCTATTTTCGTGCGCTCTCTAGTGATCTTTTCCGACTTCCTCATTTTCTTATTCTGCTAACATACTCAGTGGGGCTAGGGGTGCGTATGGGTGCCCAAATTGAGCACCAGTCATGATCTACGGAGTTAGGTCGTGATGTAAAAGGTCACAAAAGACAAATGGCACCCGAATCAAGAAAACCATAGCAATCATAAGAAAAGACTCGAATCATATTAGTGACAACATCTAGTGAGTCCTTCTGCTCTCGATGACTCATCATAACATACAAATGGTTTGCACCTCCACCTATAAATGTTGTAGTATTTCTCTAATTACCTCGAGATAGTGGTGTTGTAGATTAATATTGGGCTCTATCTCCAAACATCGGATACTCTCTCTGAAGATGGCCC
Organism: Solanum dulcamara; assembly: GCF_947179165.1. Taxonomy (NCBI): domain Eukaryota; kingdom Viridiplantae; phylum Streptophyta; class Magnoliopsida; order Solanales; family Solanaceae; genus Solanum; species Solanum dulcamara. The sequence continues at coordinate 62,438,445 of NC_077242.1, forward strand.
AGTTTACCATAGTTATAGCAACCCTTAGTGCCCTCTCAGCACTCTCCTAAAAAGAGCCTACCATACTTACCGAAGGGAGGCTTCCCCTTCGGACCTTGAGCCATACTCCCCTAGGGTTGGGAACCCTGAGCTCTAAAATTTTGATGACTGGGATTTGTGATCATACCTATAGTTAGGCGAAGGCGTACTGGCTGATGATGAGGCATAGCTGGAAGACTTATTTTGAAAGAAAGATCTGTTATCATTACCTTGCTTCTGCTGACTAGGCCCATGTCCTGCGGACATAGCGTTCTTACTTGGCCATTCTTCTCTATCCTTTGTTTTTGTTATCCTTCTTCACATGCTTGCCCAATCCTGAAAATAATTTCATCATCTTAGATCTCACATCGGGGACCATCTCTAGAGCATACCTGGACAACTGTATGAACTTGAGACCATACTCTTTCACGATCATCCCCTCTTGTTTTAGATTCATGAACTCTTCTACCTTTGCCTCTCTCAACTCTCTGGGAAAGAAGTGGTTAAAGAAGGTACCCTCGAACTGTCCCATACTGCATACTTAGAATCCTCACCCTTTTTTTTCTTCTATTAGTTATACAAAACATTCGCCACACCATTGAGTTGATAAGACACCAAGTCCACCCCCTCAACCTCAATGGCATGCATTGCTTTCAGAATCTTCCACATATCTTCAATGAAATTCTAGGGGTCCTATGGAACCTTAGAACCCATGAAGATAGGTGGTTTCAGCTTTAAGAAATCTCAAATCATGGTAGCGGCAGACAACTCCTGAGAACTAGTGCTAGGACCTGGTGAACGCTGATTACCATTCTAGGTGGCCACCAACTGGGCGAGCATGGTAATCGCTCTTTTAAAGTATGTTTCGAATCTTGGAGCAGTTGCATAGTAGGCACTTAGGGTTTTAGTAGACCTTGCAAGTTGACCCTTAGTTCTCCCTTTAGAAGGTGGGGGTATCTCAAATTATGAAACCTTAGTGTTGGCAGCATTTCTCTAGCTAATAGTGTGTTTTAGAGGCATTATCTACAATGCATAAATGCACGAATTAGGAAGAAACTTTTAGAGTTAAACTCTTTCGCACGAACTCGGAATATGAAAAAGTGAATCAATTCTTAATGTTCTATAGCCTCCTGATTAGAAGTGTGGTGTACGACGCACCCATAAGCAAGACTCTACTAGATACTTCTTTATAAAAACCCTAGGACTCTTGAACTCTAGGCTCTGATACCAAGTTTATCACACCTCGAGAGGGTACCCTAGGTGTGGCCAGCACTCAAAAAAGATTGCGAGTCCCCAAGAAAACCACTTGGTCGAATCCCATATTCATTCATTCAGCGGAAGACTCAATATGAATTAATAAGACACCAACTCAACCCCCTCAACCTCAATGGCATGCATTGCTTTCAGAAACTTCCACATATTGTCAATGAAATTCTAGGGGGTCCTCCGCAACCTTAGAACCTATGAAGATAGGTGGGTTCATCCTCAAGAAATCTCAAATCTTGGTAGTGGAAGACGGCTTCTGAGAACTAGTGCTAGGAGCTGGTGAAATCTAGTTACCATCCTAGGTGGCCACCAACTGGGCGAGCATGGTAATCACTCCTTTAAAGTCTGCTTCTGATATTGGAGCAGGTGGGGTGTCAGTATACCTTGTAGGTCGACCCTTAGTTTTACCTCTAGAAGGTGGAGGTATCTCAGATTATGGAATCTTAGTATTGGCAGCATTTCTCTAGATAATATTATGTTTTGGAGGCATTATCTGCAATGCGTAAATGCACGAATTAGGAAGGAAATTTTAGAGTTAAACTCTTTCGCATGAACTCAGAATATGAAAAAGTGAAGCAATTCCTAATATTCTATAGCCTCCTAATAATAAATGTGGTGTACGACACACATATAAGCAAGACTCTACTAGACACTGCTTTATAGAAACCCTAGGACTCTTAAATTTTGGGCTCTGGTACCCTAGGCATGCCTAGCACTCGAAGAAAATTATGGGTCCCCAAGCAAACCACTTGGTTAAATCCCACATTCATTCATTCAGCGGAAGACTCAATATGAATTTAAAATACATTCATATGGGCTAATAAAACCAACAACTCAAAGAAGAACAATGCATTTTAAAATATATCTCCACTCAACTCCATGTCAAAGAAAAGTTTGAAAACCAAACAATGACTCAACATCATCACTATTCATCTGTGAAGTTGTATCACTATCTAGGAGGTGCCAATGACAAGCCCATGGCTACCCAAAAGAAAATACCAAAAGAAAATGAAATGATCACGATTCCTCCGAAGGCAAGGAGGTCTCACCACTGTCAGAAAAGGAAAATAGATCTTCAAGAGAGCACATATTGATGATCTCTAGCACCTGTATCTGCATCATGAAACAATGCAGGTCAAATGGTGTCAGTACATGAAATGTACGAGTATGTAAAATGGCAAGAAGGCACATAATCAACAATACTCAATATCATGCAACTCAACTCAAGGGACTTACTCTTAAATGACTCAGCTCATCAATACATAAAGTAAAATAATACCATGCTTTGAATGAGATGCATTAAGATATACAATTCAATGTATGAAAATATAATGTTTTGCTCTTGGGGAGTTTCTCTAACTGGCAACCACCACTTATGAGCTAGTGATGATACAATACTTAAAATTGCCATTGCCACAGCCTCCCAATACTTTTTTAGGTAAAGGATGCTCAACCTCATGGATCCAACATAAAAGTCCTCTTCTGGGTTAGAGAGGCTTGGCCTCTATCCTACGTTGGCTACATAGTTTATGGAATTTGAGTTACCTCTACTTTTACCCAAACCGGTGTTCAATACTCCTCCCAAAATACTCTATTAAGCTCATATACATTAGGCGAGAAAATTATTCAATTATCTCATTTAGTCTCCTTTGGAATTAGTTCAAAACTCAACTTATGTCAACTCAAGGAATGCATTTAAAGCATAATTTAACTCTTCAACTCAACCTCAAAACAGCTATTCTAATGTAATAATGCTTAATTCATTTATACTCAAAATTATCATGCTAAAACAATAGTTAAGAGATTTCTCAAACTCACCTCATGCTCAACTCTTTCTCAATCAAAGGTGAAAATAGTTATTCTTTAAACTCAAAATAGTGCACAACAAAATTCACATGAAATGTTTATAAATCATTATTTTATGAACTCCTTCAATGCATATAATACAACTGAAATCTCCATTATGGTTCATGTGAATGCAACCACGAATCCCCGCTCTCAACAAGACTCAACTCAATTAACACATCAAGGAATATAGTAATATATGCAAAAACACAAGGAAATATTATATACAATCTTAATAAGGATTATCATTAAGTCAAGAAATCAATTCATGGAATCTTGAAACTCAATTAAACTTGAAGAATCGGAGATGTAGGGCATGTGAATGAACTCAATCCATGTTATGGTTAGTCTTACATATTTGGAAATAGAAGGAACAATTGAAACTTGAAGACTTCGATTGAAAACTTTAACCCTAGCTCTTTCTCCTCTCCAGTCTTTTCTCTCAAATATTATAAGTGATTTTTAGGGCATAAGCATATAGAGTACTAATAAGGGACTTAAAGTAGTCCCAAAACATCAAGGTTTTGGTTTGGGAAGGGTGGAAAAAGACTAATTTACACTTTATTAAAACTGGTTCAAGTCTCCGAAGACTTAGTTCAATAAGTCATAGAAGGCCACTCATAGAACTGGGCTGGAAAGATGCCTGAGGTCTATGACTCTAGTCTACGATTCGTAGGAAGAGTGAGACACGTCATAGGACCCATTCGTCAACTTTTATAAAAAACTGAAAACCCGGGTCTATGAAGTTTCTCTATAGGTCATTTCTTTCTTTAGTAATCAATCTTACGATTTGTCCTGTTGAATTATAGACAAAGTACTAAGGCATAAAATATTTAGGAACTGGAAAAAAACTCTACAACTTATTTCTATGAGTCATCGATATCTTTATGAGTCATAAGGTCAAATCATAGGTCATCAAGACTTGAAATTTCTCTAAGTGTTGGAGGGACCTATGAGTCATTCCTACAACTCGTAGAACTCTCTAAGACTCATAAAGGACACTCATGGTCCACTAGGCCAGTTCCTTTTCTCAAAATATTTCTCATGGTCCTCAAACTTGGTCTAGTCTAGATTAACACGGGGTGTTACATGCATTTTCAGTCTTTTACTTTTTTGCAAGTGCATATCCCACAACTTTTTTGAATTATTCAATTCATTATTGACGTTGTATAAATCATTCTATAAACTACTTAGAATGTAGCTCTTGTATAGGAAGACTGCCTGTTTTCATGCCTCAAAAATCATAACTCTTTCCCTGTCTAGCCTTATGGCGCATGCACTAGAGGGTCTTCATTCGTACACTTCTTCATACCAAAAGTGGTAAGCCAAAAATACACCCTTTGTTCCATCCTTTGAAATTGTTGCTAGAAAATTTTCTAATTTCTTCGTGAATGGCAGAACAGTTCAGCTTGGTGCCGCAATAATCACATAAGTAGTAGCACTTTCAATTGTCATTTTTTTCACTTTCAAAATTGACAAACTGTTTTATTAAACAACAAAAAGAATGACAAACTTATCACAACATCAACAATAAAGTTTTTAAGTTCTTCAAATTATTGTACAAGTATGAACTTTAATATTCCAACAAACTTTTTATATTCTTCAATAAGAAATACCAATTCACACTTAATGTTTATGTAACATCCCTAAAAATGCGCATAAGTGCCTTAAGAATGTTTTGAAAATAGGCCTCTCACGTAACGCATTATCCTTAATCGTTTTGGGAAATTCGAGTTTGTAATATCGATCAGGGGTTTAAAACCTGCGGAAAAATGGACTCGGTGGATTTTTAGGACCGGTAGATCGGAAGAAAGATTTTCAAAAAATCCACAAAATAGTGTGGTCCGAGATAGGACAGCATCGCGGACCTAGGATAGTTTTTCAGCCAAGATGATCGTGACAGGTCCGCGTCCCAAACCTGGGAGGGATTTCTAGTAGAGTTGAGTTTTTATAAGGGTGTTTTAGACTTTTCCCAAATTATTAGTTAATGAACCTAGACGTTTTTAGAACCTAATTCAACTTTATAAATTAACCTAAATCTCTAATTCTATTCATTCTTTAACAATTCACCTATAAAATATTTTTCTCTCTACAAAAAGGCTCTCAAGGGTTTTCATTGAAGAATTCAAGCAAATTCACTCAATTTCTCCATCAAAATTCTCAAGTTCTTCCAAATACATTGGTGTTCTCACTAAAGCTATGTGGGTGTTGATTCATAGATCCTTTCATCCATGAAAGCTCAATCAATTTCTCAAGGTTTTCTGTCAAAATAAAGTATGGTATTTTATGGGTTTTTTGATATCTATTCCAATTGCATGAATTTTGATTTAAAGTATGATCATGAGTCTATTTTGATATAAATTGATGGTTATTGAATTAAATTGAAGAGTTTTTCCATTAATTTTCCTATTTTGATTTCTAGGGTTCATGGTGTAAATTATGAGTATTTTTAATTATACTTCCTAATGATACTATTTATATGAATTATGTATGGGCTAATATAAAGTTTATGATCATGCATGTTTTCATGAGAAATACATGATTTAAAAGTCAATGGATTGTGTAATTGAGTTTTACTCTAAGTTCAAGGTATGAATTTCATGCAAGTTATGTATCAAGGTGACTTAGGGCCCTATGTGGTGACCTATGATCTAAATATATGAAACATGCAAGTATGATTGTAATGATGAAAGGAAAATTCTCACATTACAAGTATATTATGAAAATGAGCTACTCTATGATTTCAGACCTATGATCATGACTATGATATATGAAATTATGATCTTATGTTTTGTATGTGTTCCATGGGATTTGACTTAGCACCGAGTGGACTTGAGGTGGGCCCCTCTATTTCGACATCCCGAACAATTGTATTTTTTTTAAATGGTGGAATCTAAGTTAGTAGCTCTTATATTGGTGGCATTGTGTCTTGGGAATGGTTTAAGCTTATGCATTTAATGTTTTCATTTATGAAACTTCGGTTAAGACTGTGTACGCTACTGTTATATTTCTTTAACATTTCTTTTGATGTTTTGGTTTGAACGGAAGGGTGGGCTTACCTATTTGGAGGATTAGGGTAGGTGTCATCATGGTCCTGAATTTTGGATCGTGACGCGAGATTAATTGCTTTTTTAGTCAAGTTCCCCAACATAAAGTCGAATTGATTCTAGAAAATAGCCAAGTCTCTCCTCACCCTTCTGTCCACCACCCCTCTCACATTTTGTAAGTGTTTAAGCATTTTAATATCAATATTAAGTGATATTAATTTGCATAAGTGGAATATGTTATTATTTCTTTAGTGCATAAAAATGTCTTTCATTATCATCTTTATTTAGTGCAAGACTAAATCATTCCATTATGTATTTTTAATCTAATTATCACTAATAAGTGGTGCACTAAATCATATTATTATGTATTTTTAATCTAATTATCACTAATAAGTGGTGCACTAAATCATATTATTATGTATTTTTAATCTAATTATCACTAATAAGTGGTGCACTAAATCATATTATTATATATTTTTAATCTAATTATCACTAATAAGTGGTGCACTAAATCATAATGGTGCACTAAATCATAATGGTACACTAAATGATGATAATGATGGCATTCTATTATTTTTTCATCTTTGTATGATTTTCTCTCCTATAAATAGAGAGGTCTTCTTTGTTTTGAAATGTAAGAGAAGAGAAGAAACAATTGAGAGAGTTAAGTTTATCTAAAAAAGAGAGTTCTTATTAGTTGAAGGGAGGTGTTCTTTGTGTAGAGCTTAAAACTCAACTCTTGTCCAGAGTTTGTTGAGTTATATTTTTGTGATAAGGCTGTTGTATCCTGGAGGGGACAAGTCAAGAGAACTACTGCTGGACCAATGAAACGATTTACTGCAGTGGGCTTGAATCTCCTTAAAGAGAGCGAGATATTCGCGCCTCAGCCTAGAAGTGAAGTTAATTTCTTCATTTTATTTTTTAATTGTAATTTGTAATCTTGTAATTTCAATAACAATTTTAAGGAGATTCATTATGGCTACAATTGAAAAATCCACGGATATCAAGATGGGAGATCTAAACAAATCATTTCGGTTTAATGGTAATCATTTCAAGAGATGGAAGGGTAAAGTACTTTTCTACTTAAGTCTTCTCAACGTTTCATATGTGTTAACTCAAAAAAATCCTAATAAAGTTGACATCCTCTCCATGGATAACGATGAACTAATTTCTCATCAAGAGAAAGTGGAAAAGTACAATAATGATTCCTACAAGTGTCGGTATTATATTTTTAATTGTCTATCTGATAATTTTTATGATTATTATCATACAACTTACTCTAGTGCAAAGAAAATATGGAAAGCAATGCAGAGTAAATATGATACCGAAGAAGCTGGAGCGAAAAAATATGCTGCTAGTCGATTTTTTCATTTCCAAATGGTGGATGATAAATAAGTGATAGACCAAGCTCAAGATTTTATAATGATCGTTGGAGAGCTCAGGTCCGAGGAAGTCAAAATTGGATACAACCTTATTGTTTGTGGCATAATAGACAAACTTCCACCTTCATGGTAGGAGTTTCAAAAAACTATGAGCCACAAACAAAAGAAAACCTCTCTTGAGACTTTGATCATGAAAATTCGCATGGAAGAGGAGGCAAGGGGCCAAGATGCACTTTTACAAAATGAAGAGAGCAACATCACAACGAAGGTAAATTTAGTTACTTCAAAATATGCTACTCCTGAATCTAACAAAAATACCTCTTTGAAGCCTAAGAAGAAAAAGTTCAAAAAAAATAATGGTAGACTTCCCAAGAAAAATAATGGTGAAAATAGCCAAGCACAAAATCAACAAGTTTATGATAAAGGATCGTTCTTTGTCTGTGGCAAGAGTGGGCATATTGCTCGATTTTATAGATACCGAAAACGTGGTCCTATTCCTCAGGCAAACGTTACCGAAGAGCCTTTTATAGCAATGATTACAGACATAAACATGGTTGAGAATGTTAATGGATGGTGGGCTGATTCTGGTGCAAACCGTCATGTCTGTTATGAAAAAGATTAGTTTAAAAAATATACTCCTTTTGGAGAGCCCAAAACCATCATACTCGGTGATTCTCATACTACTCAAGTGCTTGGAACGGGCGATGTCGAATTGTGTTTTACCTCTGGAAGGATATTAACTTTGAAAAATGTACTTTATATTCCTTTAATGAGAAAAAACTTGATGTCTAGTTTTCTTCTTAATAAAGCAGGCTTTAAATAGATTATTGAATCTGATCAATATGTAATTGTGAAAAAAGGTATTTTTGTGGGAAAGGGGTATGCTTGTGATGGGATGTTTAAACTGAATGTTGAAATGAATAAAATTTCTACTTCTGTTTACATGCTTTCTTCTAATAATTTTTGGCATGCTCGTTTGTGTCATATTAATGATCGTTATGTTGGAATCATGAGTAATTTAGGATTAATCCCAGTGATTAAAAAGAATTTTGAAAAGTGTGAAGCTTGTAGTAAAGCAAAAATCACTAAAAGGCCTCATTTTAAAGTTGAAAGAAAAACTGATTTATTAGAATTAGTTTACACTGATATTTGTGAACTTGGAGGAATTTTAAATCGTGGAGAAAATAGATATTTTATCACTTTCATTGATGATTTTTTTAAGTTTACATATGTTTACTTAATGAAAAATAAAAGTGATGCTTTTGAAAATTTTAAATTTTTTCTCCATGAGGTTGAAAATCAGTTTGAAAAGAAAATAAAAAGAATTAGAAGTGATAGAGGCTGTGAATATGAGTCAAATAAGTTTAATTCTTTTGTTAGATCATTGGGAATAATTCATGAAACTATTCCTTCTTATTCTCCTTCATCTAATGGTGTAGCGGAAAGGAAAAATAGAACTTTGGTTGAATTGACTAATGCCATGCTTATTGAGTCAAATGCACCTTTGAATTTTTCGGGTGAAGCTACTTTGACTGCGTGTTATGTGTTAAATCGAGTGGCTCATAAAAAGACTAAACTAACACCTTTTGAATTGTGGAAAGGTCACAAGCCAAATTTGAGATATCTAAGAGTTTGGGGTTGCCTAGCCTTTGTGAGGCTAATAGATCCCAAAGATACAAAATTGGGTAAGAAAGTTACTACTTGTGGTTTTCTTGGTTATGCTTCAAATAGTACAGCCTATAGATTTTTTAATCTTGAAGATACTATTGTAATATAATCAGGTGATGCTATTTTTCATGAAAATAAATTTCCTTTTGATTCTAAAAATAGTGGGGGTCAAAGAATTGAACAAAATATTTTATCACTACCTAGTTCTTCTTCTTCCATTTTAAAAAATAAAGAAATTGATGATTTTAAGTTAAGAAGAAGTAAAAGAGCTAGAGTAGAAAAAGATTTTGGGCCTGATTTTTATGTTTTTTATGTTGGAGATGACTTTTTCACTTTACAAGAAGTTTTATCTTCGCATGATTCTATTTTTTGGAAAGATGCTGTAAATGATGAAATGGAATCACTAATTTCTAATAAAACTTGGAAGTTAGTTGATTTACCACCAGGTTGTAAAACAATTGGTTGCAAATGGATCTTACGAAAAAAGTTAAAACCAGATGGATCAATCGATAAATATAAGGCTAGACTAGTTGTTAAAGGATTTAAGCAACTAGAAGGCCTAGAGGTTTTTGATACTTTTTCTCCGGTTACAAGAATTACATCCATTAGACTTTTAATTGTTATGGCTGCAATTTTTGATTTGCATATTCATCAAATGGATGTAAAAACTGTATTTTTAAATGGAGACCTTAATGAAGAAATTTATATGGAACAACCTGAAGGTTTTGTTGAAGCAGGACAAGAAAGCAAAGTATGTAAACTTACTAAATTCCTATATGGCTTGAAACAGGCACCAAAGCAATGGCATGAAAAGTTTGATTTTTGCATGATTGAAAATAATTTTAAAACAAATGAGTGTGATAACTGCATATATCATAAGTCTTGGAATAACACACATGTTATTATTTGTCTATATGTTGATGATTTATTAATCTTTGGCTCGAATATGAATGTTATTGATGATACTAAGAACATTTTTAGAAGCCATTTTGATATGAAAGATCTTGGTGAGACAAATTTTATTCTGGAATAAAAATTACTAGAACATGTGATGGAATTTTCCTTGACCAGTCACATTATGTTGAGAAAATTTTTAAAATATATAATTTTCTTGATTGCAAGCATGTTTTAACTCCTTTTGATTCAAGTGTACACTTGTTTCCTGTTCAAAGTAAAAATGATGTGATAAATCAAAAGGAATATGCTAGCGTAATTGGAAGCTTGAGATATGTGACTGATTGAACTAGGCCTGATATTGCATATGCAGTAGGAGTACTTAGCAGGTTTACTAGCAAGCCAGGTAATGAACATTGGCATGCTATAATAAGAGTTATGAGATATTTAATTGGAATAAAAACTTGTGGTTTGTTCTATAAAAAATATCCTACTGTACTTGAAGGCTTTTCTGATGCAGATTGGAACACTCTAGCAGGTGATTCCTGCTCTATCACTAGTTACATTTTTATATTGGATGGTGGTGCTGTTTGTTGGAAATCAAAAAAACAAACTATAATTGCTAACTCTACCATGGAGGCTGAACTAATTGATTTAGCTTCAGCTAGTGAGGAAGCGAATTGATTAAGAGATTTATTATTTCAAATACCTTATTTTGAAAAACCAATTCCTCCAATTTTAATTCATTGTGATAGCACTGCAGCAATTGGTAGAGTTCAAAATCGTTATTACACTGGTAAATCCAGACCTATAAGGAGGAAACACAGTAATGTAAGATCGTATTTGACAAGTGGTACCATTAATGTTGATTATGTCAAATCTTGTGAAAATCTTGCAGATCCTCTTACTAAGCCTTAACAAGAGAAAAGGTCTGGAGCACATCGAGGGGAATGAGATTGAAGCCTATAAATTCATGAGTCATATATGAGGAAACCTAACTTGGAGACTAGAGATCCTATAACCAGGTTCAATGGGAAAAACGAATCATGTGATGACTTGTTGTGAAAAAAATGCACTATTTTTTATTCCCTCCCTATGATGTGAGTGCATTGTTTCCTGTAGTGAATTGTAGAGGTTGAATTTTAAAAAAAACTCTTAATGAAAATCTGTAGCCCGTATGGGTGGAGTGTTAAACTTACAGGAGCACTCTCGACAGATTTCACCTATGTGAGTGGTGAAGTAGGCCGCTTCTTATGAGAATTGAGCTTATTCTCAAAAGCACTCATAAAAATGGGATAGCACAAGGCCGTAATGTGCTGGCTTATAAAGCTCGTGACAATACTTTGATTACTATGTATGAGCAGTAATATTTTACGTTCCTTAAGCAGTCATAGTTCAAGTCTGAGACCACTACGACTCTGGAGTAAAAGTTATTGTTTCACTAAGTGGAGGTTCAATGCAGAGCACACCTTCATTATGTATAGTAATCTTCCTTCAGCTGATAAACTCTCTTATATAATATTAAAATGAGTGGGGGATTGTAAGTGTTTAAGCATTTTAATATCAATATTAAGTGATATTAATTTGCATAAGTGGCATATGTTATTATTTCTTTAGTGCATAAAAATGTCTTTCATTATTATCTTTATTTAGTATAAGACTAAATCATTCCATTATGTATTTTTAATCTAATTATCACTAATAAGTGGTGCACTAAATCATATTATTATATATTTTTAATCTAATTATCACTAATAAGTGATGCACTAAAACATAATGGTGCACTAAATCATAATGGTACACTAAATGATGATAATGATGTCATTCTATTATTTTTTCATCTTTGTATGATTTTCTCTCCTATAAATAGAGAGGTCTTCTTTGTTTTGAAATGTAAGATAAGAGAAGAAACAATTGAGAGAGTTAAGTTTATCTAAAAAAAAAGTTCTTATTAGTTGAAGGGATGTGTTCTTTGTGTAGAGCTTTAAACTCAACTCTTGTCCAGAGTTTGTTGAGTTACATTTTTGTGATAAGGCTGTTATATCCTGGAGGGGACAAGTCAAGAGAACTACTGCTGGACCAGTGAAACGATTTACTGCAGTGGGCTTGAATCTCCTTAAAGAGGGCGAGATATTCGCGCCTCAGCCAAGAAGTGAAGTTAATTTTTTCATTTTATTTTTTAATTGTAATTTGTAATCTTGTAATTTCAACATCAAATTTTAATAGTGTGACTTAGCAGTTTGATACCCTTATAGTTATTACAATTTTGAATGTCACACTAGTTCTTGTATAATGAAATCATCGAACTCTATCTCCATGTTTCGGACATCTTCGTCATCCTGAAAACGACATTGAATAACTTAATCTGTCATTCTATACCTGCCACACATGCATTTTTCAAAATTTCAATGAAATCTCAACTATCTTCGATTGCTCTACTCTTACGCATTCTATGAATAACATTCTTCATTTCTTTAACCTTTTTACGCTTACAATACCCACCCACCCCCACCCACCCCCCCACCCCCGAAACACACACACATGCGTCTCTGAATTTTCATATTGATCCTTTTCTGTTATTAGGAAAATTTTAATAATTGTAGTGCTTCTTCTTTTTTCAGTTTTTTTGTTCTATGTGATGAAGTACAGCTTATAGTGCAGATTATTTTGGCTAGAGATAATATAATTAACCGACACTTGGAATCAAGGTACTATAATTCCAGATAATTATATATATTGTAAACGTGCTGTTACACTTTATTATAATGGATGTAAAAGGACCTAACCAATCCCAAATCATTTAAATGGAAGGACTAGATTCCGTGACATTGTAAAAGAATTTACTTACCCAATTCATTTAATTTACCTTTTTTAAAAAAAATCCATTCAAAGTATTATCTTAAATAAATTTTTAATTCAAATTTTTTACAAAACATATTTAAGATTACAAAATTCAAAATTTAAGATTGTAACTATTTTTAATTCAAGATCACAAAATTCAATTTTTTTTACTTTTTGACACTTTATATCAAATAAAATAACATAAATCAATTGAATCAAATAGAATATAATTTATTACTACAACACAATTTAGGAAGTGGATTTCCTTTCCAAGATCGTCTAATTTTTAATTTCCCTTCTTGCATGTCTTTTTCCTTAGTAGTGCAACACAAATAGATAATCATAAACTATGCACTATAAATTAAAAAAAAATAATGTAAAGAAGAATGTATTGGGTAGGAAAAAGTTACTAATTCCAACTTAACTGGAAATTAACTGGTAACACCTTGTAAGTTGAAGAATATATTGAGTATTTTAATGTAGTATAACAATAGAATTAAAGTAAGAAGGCAGTCACTATTATAAAACACAAAAGAATTAATGTTGGACAGAATTTAATAGTTAAACAACAACAATTTCATGATAATTCTATTTAGCTAAGGATTAACGAAATATTATATGAAAGTTCAATTAGATAGAAGTTATATAGTGATAAATTGTCATGATCCGAATCCGGGTGTGATGACACATGTCCTTTTTCTGGGGATAAGTCAGCCAAAAATCTAATATTTACGGAAAATAAATCGAAAACAGTTTAAATAAGTAAGTAATAAGCAACAGCGGAAGTCTTTCAACTTAAAGATTGATTGTCACATGTACAAGCCGCTAAAAAATAAAATTGAAGTGAAATACAAGTGTCAATATGTCTAACTCTCAAATAGAGATAAAGCATAAAAGTACCCAAAAGTCTGAGAGTCTGTTGAACAACAATAACAATCTCTCTCAAACTCCTAAAAGCCTCAAATGCTTACAATTTTTACAATTTTTGAATTGTTATAAAAATAAACTTAATTTAACAGAATAAGGCGGACAGAATAAAAGAGAAGAAGGAGAAACAGAAGGAAGAGAGAGTGAAAGTGTCGTGTATGTAAGATAGTATATCTGTGTTTCTTCCATATCAGTATTGCCTCTATATATAGGCATAATAAGAAGCAAATACATAGTGGGCAAGTTGCCCACTTTGAGTGGGCCCCACTTTGAGTGGGCCCCACTTGGAAAACATCCAATACCTAACACTCCCCCTTGGATGTCCATGTATAATGTGCCTCCATTAAAACTCTATAAGAAATAATATACATATTTGGTAATACGCTTTGATTGCTGCCTCATTAAAAACCTTACCTGAAAAACCCAGTGGGATAAAACCATGGTTAAGGGAAAAAGAGTGCAGCGCGTATTTTACTCCCCTTGATAAAAACTTCATTTGATATTTTAGAGGCAGCGCATTCCAACTTTATGCCTTAGCTTCTCAAAAGTTGATGTTGGTAATGCCTTTGTGAATAAATCTGCAAGATTATCACTTGAACGAACTTGTTGTACATCAATTTCACCGTTCTTCTGAAGATCATGTGTGAAGAATAATTTTGGTGAAATGTGTTTCGTTCTGTCTCCTTTTATGAAGCCACCTTTCAATTAAGCTATGCATGCTGCATTGTCTTCGAATATAATTGTGGGTACTTTGACATCATTTTCCAGGCCACATCTTTCTTTGATGAAATGTATCATAGATCTCAACCACACACATTCTCTACTTGCTTCGTGAATTGCTATTATTTCAGCATGATTTGAAGAAATAGCAACAATGGACTGCTTTGTAGATCGCCATGATATAGCAGTTCCTCCGTGTGTAAATAGATAGCCTGTTTGAGATTGGGCTTTATGTGGGTCCGATAAATAATCTGCATCTGCATAATCAATAAGGTCTGCGCAACCTTTGTTAGTATAAAACAAACCCATATCAATCGTACCCTTCAGTTATCGCAAAATGTGTTTGATACCATTCCAATGCCTTCGCGTTGGGGAAGAACTATACCTTGCTAGCAAATTAATAGAAAATGTTATATCAGGCCTAGTTGCGTTAGCAAGATACATAAGTGCACCAATAGCACTGAGATATGGTACTTCAGGACCAAGAATTTCTTCATCTTCCTCTAAAGGTTGAAATGGATCATTTTTCACTTCAAGTGATCGAACAACCATTGGAGTACTTAATGGATGTGCTTTGTCCATGTAAAATCTTTTTAAGATTTTCTCAGTGTAGGCAGATTGAGGGACAAAAACCCCGTCTGCTAAATGTTCAATTTGCAGACCTAGGCAAATTTTTGTCTTTTCAAGGTCTTTCATTTCAAATTCTTTCTTTAGATATTCAATTGCCTTTTGGACCTCTTCAGTGGTTCCAATGAGATTTATATCATCAACATAAACGACGAGTATAACAAATTCTGATTCTGTTTTCTTAATAAAAACACATGAACAAATGACATCATTTATATATCCTTCATTTATTAAGTACTCACTAAGGCGATTATACCACATACGCCCTGATTATTTCAGATCATATAATAATTTTTGCAGTTTTATTGAGTATATCTCCCGAGACTTATTAAATGCTTCAGGCAATTTTAATCCTTCTGGGATTTTCATGTAAATTTCATTATCAAGTGAACCATAAAGGTAGGCTGTAACTACATTCATTAGATGTATATCAAGATTTTTATGTACAGCTAGACTGATGAGATATCGAAATGTTATTTCATCCATAACAGGTGAATATGTTTCTTCATAGTTGACCCCAGGTCTTTGAGAGAATCCTTGTGCAATAAGGCGTGCTTTGTATCTTACAATTTCATTTCTCTCATTTCGTTTTCGCACAAAAACCCATTTATAACCAACTGGTTTTACACCTTCGGGGGTTTGGACTATTGGTCCAAAAATCTCACGTTTAGCAAGTGAGTCTAATTCAGATTGAATTGCCTTTTGCCATTCTGGCCAATCACGTCTACGTCTATATTCTTCAACGGATTTAGGCTCAAGACTTTCACTATCTTGCAAGAGGTTAAGTGCAACATTATATGCAAAAATATTATCAACCGTGATTTTAGATCGATCTAAATTCATCTCATCACCGAAAGAACTTATTGAAAGTTCTTCATTCACTTGAGTCTCGGGTTCACTGATTTCTTCAGGAATATCAAGATTACTCAAATCTTGACCTTTTTTAGGAGGTTCTATTGTAGTATCATCTTTATTATTTCTCACGCTTCTCTTTCTAGAATTTTTATCCTTTGAACCCAACGGTCTACCACGCTTCTGGCGTGTTTGGGATTCAGAAGCTATGATACTTGTAGATGGTCTTTTTGGGACATCAATCCGGATAGGTACATTCACTGCAGAGATATGTGACTTAGTTATCCATTTCAAATCAGTAAATGCATCTGGCATTTGATTTGCTATTTTTTGCAAGTGGATGATCTTCTGGACTTCCTATTCACATGTGCGGATACGTGGATTAAAATGTGATAGTGATGAAACTTTCCACGCAATTTCTTTTTCTTTTTCGGGTTCCATTTTCTCTCCCCCTAATGGCGGGAAAATTATTTCATCAAATCGACAATCTGCAAATCGAGCAGTGAATAAGTCTCCAATCAACGGTTCAAGGTATCTAATTATGGAGGGTGAGTCAAACCCAACATATATGCCCAACCTTCGTTGAGGGCCCATTTTTGTACGTTTTGGTGGTGCTACAGGCACGTATACCGCACAACCAAAAATTCTTAAATGGGTTATATTTAGTTCATGACCAAATACTAATTGCGATGGAGAGTATTTATTATAATGTGTCGGTCTGAGACGTACAAGTGATGCTGCATGTAAGATAGCATGACCCCAAACAGTAATTGACAATTTTGTTTTCATTAGTAAAGGTCTTGATATAAATTGTAGGTGCTTTATAAATGACTCTGCAAGGCCATTTTGAATATGAATATGAGCAACAGGATGTTCAATTTTTATCCCAATTGATAAGCAATAATCATTAAATGCTTGGGATGTAAATTCTCCAGCATTATCAAGGCGAATGGCCTTAATTGGATAATCTAGAAATTGCGCTCTCAATCTTATTATTTGTGCTTACAACTTCGCAAACGCCAGGTTGCGAGATGATAATAGGCACACATGAGACCATCTAGATGATGCATCTATTAGGACCATAAAATATCTAAACAACCCACTAGGTGGATGAATAGGGCCACATATATCCCCATGTATACGCTCTAAAAATCCAGGAGATTTGATGCCGACCTTCAGGGTCGATGGTCTGGCAATTAATTTGCCTTGATAACAAGCAACACATGAAAATTCATCATTTGTAAGAATTAACTGGTTCTTTAACGGATGTCCAGTTGAATTTTCAAGAATTCGTCTCATCATTATTGATCCTGGATGACCTATTCGATCATGCCATAGCACAAATGTATTTGGATCAGTAAACTTCTGGTTTACGATCATATGTGATTCAATTGCACTAATTTTTGCATAATATAGGCCAGATGACAGAGTTGCTAATTTTTCCAAAATATATTTCTGGCTTGAGACACTCTTGGTTATACCAAGATATTCAATATTCATTTCATTTAATGTCTCAATATGATATCCATTTCTGCGGATATCTTTAAAACTTAACAAGTTTCTTGGGGATTTAGAAGAAAATAGTGCATCTTCTATAACAATTTTTGTCCCCTTAGGCAAAATTATAGTAGCTCTTTTGGAGCCTTCTATGATTTTTGAATTACCAGATATTGTATTAACATTAGCTTTTCTTCTAAGCAAATTGGAAAAATATTTTTCGTCTTTAAAAATAGCATGAGTTATTCCACTATCAATTACACAAATATTCTCTTGATTTATCATTGATCCAAACAAGATTTGAGGCATTTTTATATTTTTTTCAATAAGAAATAAAATACGTATTAACACATGGTATATTACACAAATTTTATTTATTTACATTGACTAGGAAAATACAAACATCATATTTAATACAGATAAAAAGAAAAATATTTACATATTATTAGTCTTATCAATATTCATATTTTCATCCGAAAAATTAAAAAAATCAGCTACATCCAAATGCATGGGCTCAATATTATCTTCAGAGATAAAATTTATTTCTGGATTATTGTCATGACCCAAGCCTAGGGCCTAGACGTGACATGGCGAATGAGGAACCCGAAAGTACCTCAAACAAGCCTCTTAGCATTCTTTTAGCCTTTCATAGGTAATGATGATAAATAAACAAGAGGAAATCATAATAAATCTTCAACTTACATATGTCCAACAATACCTCTAACTATTAGATTTAACGGGGCTAAGACAAGTCCCTAGCTCACCCTCAATCATAATAGAAGAAATTCCATAGTAAAATATCTTAACATATCATAAACTAGAAAGATAAAGGAGTATTGTTCCCGGAATATGGGAACTCACCAAAAGTAGTCTTCAATGGAATATCAACTAGCCACGTGGAGGAGAATGAGGAGGAGCACTGATCCCTACATGGTGATATCATGTAGGCAAAAGAGTATGCATTAGTACTTTGAATGTACTAAGTATGTAAGGATGCATGAACATTGAGGAAACATTAAAACATTTATGTAATATGGAACATAATTTAATTTATGCATAATAAATCATATATATATCCTTTAAAACATTCACTTTGTGGGAAATTAACCATAACCGACATTTAAGACCATGCGAGCTATTACATGGAATCCAACATAACCCCCTACGTTGGCCGGGGAGACTACTTGCCGGGTAGAACTCCGTCAACTTCATTCATTTCTTTAACTTTAACTTTAAGGGCTATTTATGGATCCATTAGCCTAAGCCTACAAGGGCTCCTATGTTGGCACATAGTTAATGAGACAAGGGGTTGCTACTAGGATTCCCTTACCGAATCCCACCTCAATGCCTCATTCGGTGCTAAGTCAATCCCACGGAATAGTTTAATATTTCAAAATATTCATAGCATATAACTTGAGAATTCAAACATCATATTCGGTAGAATAGCTCATTAAAATATTTGATAATTCAAATATGCAAGAATTGTCCTTATTGCATAAAGAATCCATGATTCATATCATTTCATCATTCTTTCATTTCATAAGACTCTCTTTTTTATCATAGATATTACTTTCATAAATATTTATTTGGAGTCAAAGCTTTCAAGTCAAACTTTATTAAAAACATAGTAAAACTAGGTGGGTTCAAATCACTTCAACTTGCAAATATGTATGTAAATAAATATACATAAATACTTTGAAATCCATTAATTAAAAATCATGCTTTAAACAACCCACCATGAATTTCAAGAACCTTTAAATAGATAAATAAAAGAATTACTTGTAAACCATCAATTCATACATATGAAATTATGTTGCATCAAAATAGAACAATAATTATTAGTTTAACCATGATTCATATTATTAAGTAAAATTAAGAATTATCATAAGAAAATATTACTTGAAATCAAGATATTTAATTGAAAGAGTTTTTGGACTACATGGGTGGAAGAACCCATGGATAAACACCCACATAACTTAGAGTAAAGCTTAAAGAAAATAAACATAATTTATCATATAATCAAAATAATTTAGACATGAGAGTGGAAGGAATACTCTCATTGAAACCTTACATACCTGGAAACCGAAGCTTTAGTTGGTACCGGAAGACTTAATGACCACTCTTGAGTCCTAGCTTTTCTCCTTGCCGGAACGTTTTATGTACTACCCGGAATATATGAATTACCGGAATAGTATTTCTTCACTACTAAGAACTAAAACTATATTTGAGAATGTGTAAAGAAGTGTATAGAGAGAAGATTTGCTTGAGAAAGCTTGATGAATAAAATGAGGAAATAAGGTGGGTATTTATAGGTGGGAAAGAGGACCTAACAATAAATAAAATAATTATAAATAAAAATCTGAAAATTTAGTGGAATATATTGATGTCATGGATGATGTTAAATGAAGGACAATTTATGTCATGAGTGATGTCAAATGTATCTAGATCTTTCTATGGTAGGTGAAATGAGTTATCTTTGACAGAATACTCGTTTTGGGAGCTACGTTTGAATAAGATAAATTCCTTATTAGGATTTGGTGTCTTCATAAGAATTGTAGATATGGAAGTCTAGTTTCATATCGTTCAAGAATCAACCAATTTGGATAAACCTACAGTGAGATATGATTTTTCTTCTATAAACACTCATTTCCGTCACAGCATCCTACCTTACAAAGATTAATTTATTTGACCTACTTAACCTCCGAATATTAAAATATGGTATTCATAAAAGTTGTAGGTAATGATCTTGTGGTTACGCAGAAATTTGAATCACTCAATTTGGATATTCCTATGAAAAGTTATGACCAAAATACAGAGGCTGTATCATGTTTAGGCAAAAATTGAAACATCGTATACAACGTTTTTAGGGGATGTTACATTATCTCCCCCTTGGGAATATTCGTCCTCGAATGAGAAAAGACTTAGTTTGAGTAGAGTAGAGTGTTAACAAACAACCTATCATTAATGCAACAGTGTAATTTAAAATATCATTTAAAATATATTTCATAATTTTGCAAGCATATGACAAAAAAAGTTGAGATGTAAGGATTTCAAGTAATTGAGCAAGGACAACTTAATACCTTAGGTTTGGGTAGAGGGGAAAAGATGAGGGTATCTCTTAATCATATCCGCTTCCGCTTCCCATGTTGCACTTTCTATTTGTTGATTCCTCCAAAGGACTTTAACAGATGCAATTTCTTTGTTCCTCAATCTCTTAACTTGCCGGTCCAAAATTTCCACAGGAACTTCTTCATAGGTCAAGTTTTCTTCAATATTCACTACTCCCATAGGTACAATGGAACTAGGATCACCCACATTTTTTTTCAACATAGACACGTGAAACACCGGATGAACCATGGCCATTTCCAATGGTAATTCCAACTCATATGCAACCTTACCAACACGTCTCACGATTCTATAAGGCCCTACATATCTAGGGCTCAATTTCCCTTTCTTACCAAATCGAACCACACCTTTCATGGGTGAAACCTTCAGATACATCCAATCATCCACATTAAACTCAAGATCCCTTCTCCTAGTGTCAGAATAGGACTTTTGACGACTTTGAGCCGTCTTCAACCTTTCTCTAATGATCTTCACCTTCTCTAAAGCATCAAGTACCAAATCGGGGACCAACAAGGTCATCTCACCTACTTCGAACCAACCAACCGGTGATCTACATCGTCTCCCATACAAAGCCTCAAACGGTGTCATCTCAATACTTGAGTGGTAACTATTATTATAGGCAAACTCGATGAGAGGTAGATGATCATCCCAATTCCCTTTAAACTCCAACACACAAGCCCTTAACATATCCTCTAGTGTTTGAATCGTCCTTTCGGCTTGCCCATCCGTTTGAGGATGGAATGCTGTGCTCAACTTTACCTTAGTACCGAGGCCTTTTTGAAATGATCTCCAGAAGTGAGAAGTGAATTGGGTACCACGATCCGAAATAATGGATAATGGCACACCATGCAACCTCACCAACTCCCGAATATACAACTTGGCATAGTCTTCGGCACTATAGGAAGTTTTAACCGGTAGGAAGTGAGCTGACTTAGTCATTCTATCAACAATTACCCAAATTGAGTCATGACGCTTCCGGGTATGAGGCAAACCCACTACAAAATCCATATTCATATCTTCCCACTTCCAAGTTGGGATTTCAATGTCTTGGGCTAGGCCACCCGGCCTTTGATGTTCGGCCTTCACTTGTTGGCAATTCGTACATTCGTACACAAACCTTGCTATGTCCTTCTTCATGTCACCCCACCAATACAACTCCTTTAAGTCTCGGTACATTTTTATTGAACCGGGATGAATGGAGTATGTAGAATTATGAGCCTCCATCATGATCAAACTCCTTAAGCCATCAACATTTGGAACACATATCCGACCTTGATAGTACAGTACCCCATCTCCCCCTTGGGAAAAGACCTCTATCTTCTTTTCCTTTACCAACTTCTTTAACTCGATAAACTTTGGGTCAAGATCTTGCTTGGATTTAACATCCACCACCAAAGAGGATTCAGACCTATTTTGAACAACCATACCCCCATCATTAGTACCACACAACTTCACCCCTAATCTAGCCAATCGGTGAACATCTTTCACCAACTCCCTCTTACTTTCATCCACATGGGCCATACTCCCCATAGACACTCTACTAAGTGCATCAGCAACCACATTAGCTTTACCCTGATGATAGTGCACACTCATGTCATAGTCCTTAAGGAGTTCTAGCCACCTCCTTTGCCTTAGGTTAAGGTCTTTTTGGGTGAACACATACTGAAGACTCTTATGATCAGTATACACATCCACATGCACCCCATAGAGGTAATGCCTCCAAATCTTCAGAGCAAAAACAACGGCCGCCAATTCAAGGTCATGGGTAGGGTAGTTACGCTCATGCACCTTTAATTGCCTAGAAGCATAGGCTATGACCTTGCCGTTTTGCATTAAGACACAACCTAAACCAATCTTTGAAGCATCACAATAAACTACAAACCCCTCTAATCCTTCTGGGAGAGTTAAAATAGGAGCAGAGGTAAGTCGATCTTTTAAGGTCTGGAAACTCTTCTCACACTCATCTGTCCATATGAATTTGGATTTCTTTTGGGTCAATTTTGTCATAGGAGATGAGATGGAGGAAAAGTCTTTGACGAACCTTCTATAGTACCCGACTAGACCTAAGAAGCTCCTAATGTCTGAAGGAGATAATGGTCTAGGCCAATTTTTGACTGCCTCTATTTTCTTAGGATCAACCTTGATTCCATCACCGGACACTACGTGACCAAGAAATGCTACCTCCTTTAACCAAAATTCACACTTACTAAATTTTGCAAATAATTGTCTATCCCTCAGTATTTGAAGCACAACTCTCAAGTGATTTTTATGTTCTTCCTCACCCCGAGAGTAAATTAAAATATCATCAATGAAGACTACTACAAAAGTATCAAGGTAAGGTTTGAACACCCTATTCATCAAGTCCATAAATACCGCCGGTGCATTCGTCAACCCAAAACTCATCACCACAAACTCATAGTGACCATACCTTGTTCGGAAGGCTGTTTTGGGAATGTCACACTCTCTTACCCGTAGTTGGTGATAGCCGGACCGAAGGTCGATCTTGGAGAAGTGACTTGCCCCTTGCAATTGATCAAACAAGTCATCTATTCTAGGGAGTGGGTACTTGTTCTTAATGGTCATCTTATTTAATTGCCGGTAGTCTATGCACATTCGAAGTGACCCATCCTTCTTTCTTACAAATAGAACGGGAGCACCCCATGGAGAAATACTTGGTCTTATGAACCCCTTCTCTAACAAGTCCTTTAACTGTTCCTTCAACTCTTTTAATTCTGTCGGGGCCATACGGTAAGGAGGAATAGAGATAGGTTGGGTATCAGGGAGGAGATCGATACCAAAATCAACTTCCCTTTCGGGAGGGACACCAGGAAGGTCATCGGGAAATACATCGGGGAATTCATTGACTATAGGAACTGACTCAAGATAAGGACTTTTGGAGTTGACATCCCTAACCCTCACAATGTGGTAAATACATCCCTTAGAAATCATTTTTCGGGCCTTAAGATAAGAAATAAACTGACCCTTCACCACCGAATCATGACCCTGCCATTCAATAACAGGCTTATTAGGAAATTGGAATTTGACTCGACGATTCCTACAATCTATGGAAGCATAAGATGCATGTAACCAATCCATCCCAAGAATGACATCAAAATCTATCATGTCAAGCTCAATGAGATCACAAGGAATAACTTTATGCAAGACAGACACAAGGCAACCCCTATAGACCTTTCTAGCAATAACTGACTCACCAACGGGGGTAGACACCAAATAGGGCTCTAATAACATT
The DNA here is from genome assembly GCF_947179165.1 of Solanum dulcamara. Taxonomy (NCBI): domain Eukaryota; kingdom Viridiplantae; phylum Streptophyta; class Magnoliopsida; order Solanales; family Solanaceae; genus Solanum; species Solanum dulcamara. The sequence goes on from NC_077242.1 coordinate 62,462,405, forward strand.
TCAGGTAAAACATCAAATCTATTAGCAAGGAATGGAGTAACAAAAGATAAATTTGCACCCGGATCTAATAGTGCATACACATCAAAAGAAAAGACCTTTAACATACTGGTAATGACATTAGGTGCATCCTCAACCTCTTGTCTCCCATGCAAGGCGTAAAAGCGGTTGGTGCGTTGGACACCTCCTTGGACT